>NC_133379.1:26922880-26945282 GCF_049309525.1 Garra rufa
TGAGACGCACGGACATGTAGGTAAACGCCCACATCATCTCCGTAAACAAACGTGAACAATTATCAAGTTCATCTAGGCTACTTTCGTTTCTGGAAGAAGAGGCGCTAAGAGAAATAAGCCAGAATTTACCTCAGTAGAAGAATGCACCATGATGCGATATGCAGCTTTGCAGGTCCTATGGCTGAGAGACAGCCTACTTGGATGGAAACTGCTTCAGTGAGCTCAATTACAGTAATGCCACATTTGACTCAGTAATTTTGTTTTGGTAAGAGAGCAGTGGATTTATTGATTTATTTACTGTATATTACGCTGCTGCCACACAGATCTAATATAAACATGCAATTTCTTTCCCAGCTGTTTACCTTCACAGACATAACTTACTGTTGTTGTAACTTGTGTTTTTACTGACGGTTTTTAACCTAAACATGTATGTATTTGACAGTTTAAGCGCAATAAGACATGAAAGAGAATTTAATTTAGTACTCACATGCCGTGTGACAGCCGCTTTCTGTGCTTGTGCTTCAGATGTGTGCGTTGTGTATCTGAAGTTTAAACTGATATGGTTACAAAACATGCTGATTTCAATGTGACAGACATGATAATAAAAACCAAACTGATGTTTTCAGAAGATTCAGAAGATTATCTGAGGTACGAGCTGTAAAGGCATAGCCCTATTCTGTAAAAGGGACTTCCATTCAAAATAGGTATTTTCAAAATTATATAATAGGGTATTCTGAACTGAAGCTTTACAGACACATTCTGGGGACACCTGAGACTTATATTACTATTATAATAGATCACCTTTAATAATTAAATTTTATATGGATTATATAGACAATCAAGTTGATACTGTACCTGGATCAATGTCTTTTGTTAGTCTTATAGAATCATCACAGGCCACACACATTCTCTGAAGCTTAGATACCACTGAAGCCTAGCAGAAATGATTCATAAGAATGCTGTTCAAGTCCTAACCCCAGCCCTAAGATCAAATTCTGACGACAGGATGACAGGAAGGTTGTTCCAGGAACATGTTCTCCTTGAATCATGCCAAGCACATAGGGAGCAGCGGTGAACATACTGCAACTCAATTACAGTACCTTTCCACTGCAGCTACAAGACAATCTTGACTGCTTGGTAACAAGAGAGCAACAGATGCTGTTTTTATGACAAGTAACAATTATTTTTACGTGTATGTTTAAGCATATGCAGAACTGATTCCTAATTATTGTTTAATTTTTTTTTTTTTTTTTTTTTTTTTTTGATTACACAATGCAATAGAAATTTGTCTACAACAATAACCTGGAAGGTTTAAAAAAAATAAAAAAAAAAAATATATATATATATATAAAATTATTATTATTATTTTAATAATGTTTTTATATAAGTCAAACTACTACTTTATATTATTTATTATTATTCATATTAAAATGATTACTTATAATAATAGACCAGTTTTCAATTATGTTTGCTTACCATACCTTTAGTTACATAAAAGTAAATACTACTACTAAAATTATTTTTTTTAATATATTTTTATATAATATATTTTTGTAATATTATTTTTTACAATATAAAAATAGATTTGTTTATGATTTACAGTACTACTACTATTTTTATGATTTATTATAATTCATTTTAATGTTAGTATCATTATTATAATAATTGACAAATTTTTTATTATTTTTTTTACCTTTAAGCATAAACAACTGATTCCCAATTTTTTAATTTTTACTTTTAGTTACATGAAAGTAAATGCTGCTGCTGCTACTTCTAACAACAACATTTTATGTATAATATTTTCAGGAATTTATACTGTAATATTTTTTAATTTTTATCATTTATACTACTACTATTTTTATGATTAATTGTTATTATTTTAATATTTTTATTATTATTATTTTAATAATTTACATTTTTTTATGATTTGTGTTTACCTATAAGCATAAACATAACTGATTCTTAATTCTTAAATTTTTTATTTTTAGTTACTTAAAAGTAAATACTACTACTACTATTACTACTAATAATAATATTTTATATATAATATTTTTTATTTGTATATAATATTATATATATTTATATTAATTTCTTACAATATAAGAATTTAATTTTTTAAATAATTTCTACTACTATTTTTTTTATTAATTTTAATATTATTGTTAATGTTATAACAATTGACTAATTTTCAATGATTTTTGTTTACCTTTAAGCATATACAGAACTGATTCTTAATTTTTACTTTTAGTTACTTTTAATTACATAATAAAAGTAACTATTACTACTACTAATACTAATAATAATATTGGCATTACATATAAAGATTAGTTTTGCAGTCTAGTCATGTTTAACTGCTAACGCTATGTGTTCATCACTTGAGAATGAATGAATGCCATAGTATGTAAAGGTTTAGTAATTTAGGCAAATCATTATATTATAAGTGAGTTTCTTTACCATTGATGGTAGGCCATTCAATATCGCCAGACTCGATACTAAAGAACCAATGAACAATTCTTTCAAACCAATTATTTGTCTATTGTAACCTGGAGCCCTCAAGGGTTTTGAGGTTAATGTTCGAACAGCACAGCCATAGGAACTTAGATGAACTCTTTCACCACTCGATCAAATTAACACCTGCTAGAAAACTCCAGCACCTTTTAATAACTGCAAAAAAACGGCACGGATTAGATGCAATCGCCATCTAACATGGCTTCCCTCATTTTCTCCATCTCTGGGGCAGTGAAATGTGGAAGTACAGATTCCATATGCCCTGTGTAGTGTGCAGGCCTCCAGGTGAGGGATAATGAATACATAGGCTGGTTCAGATGATTGTGATAAGGCGGCAGCGGTCGTGCGCACAGCCACGGTGGAGAGAGAGTGAGATGCTGGTAGTAATGAGGGAGCGTGCGGTGAGGACCATCGATCCCTACGGCTCCGTGGCAGGGCGCAGGTTTACCGAGGCCAGCCGCCGCACACAATAACATGCTTCTGTCTGCATCTTAATCTCTCAGCAGTCACAAATCAACTTGCATTTCTTTCAGACAACTGCGCTCATTTTTTTTTCTCTCTCTCCCTTTTTCTTGTTTCTTTCTGTTCTTGCGTGTGTGCCACACGGTCCTGTGCTGCAGGGGGTTTTAGAGAAACATTTGCATCAATGGAAAATAAAGCAGCAATACAGAAAAAGCTCAAGCACTGAGGTACAGTAAGCACTGTGTCAAACTGTGCAGCTTAAATGACTTCTCTCAAAGACATTCTCATAATAAATTGTCTAGATCACAGTGTAAAAGGATAAAATCTTTGTTTTTTGCCTCAGATAAAAGGTTGCTGGTCTCAGATAAAGATCAGGGCCCGTATCCCTAAAGATTCTGAGAATCCTCTCAGAGAGCTCCTAACTTAACCTAAAAATTCCTTGCCAGGAGTTTTAGCTTAGAAGTGATTCCAGAACATTTTCAGTGAACTCTGAGCAAGGAATGGATGGAAAATCCTATCTTAGTGAGGAGGTGTGGTTGACCCCGTTGCTAGGTATGAGTCATCATTTCAAAAGCCGTGATTGGTTGATCCTACAAGTTTGATGAAAATGAACTTTTGGTGATAATGAGCAAAGGATGTACCCTCAAATCAATAAACATAATTATACACTCTAATCTTATGCAGACTGTAATTGTAAATAATATTTCACATTCAAGAAAATATCTGGAAAATGAATAGTAAGCTGTAGGGGTTATAGCCTAACATTAGAATCTAAAATATGTGAAAACTTAAGCTCATTACACCTTGTTCAAATAATGATTCGTGTCTTATTTGCTCATATTAATATCCTAGCTGGCATATTTTGTACTTTCACTCCCATATGGACCCCACTGAAAACAAGATGGCCTATCTCAAGGGGCTGTCCTTAATGAAGTAGAAATTGCAACGTTACAACTCAGTGTGGTCTTAACGAGGGTAACACGGCTCACAAACATGATTCCTGCACGATCCAATCTGTAGCGTCTCAATAATTCCCTGTCATCCAGTGTTTGCAGGACATCTCTCCTGCCTCCTCTGTTGGCCATTTTGTGCAGCTGCTTAGAGGAACTCTTAAGCCACTAAAAGTCCTCTTCCCTGCTCTTAGCAGATCTTGCCTTAGGAGCCCTTTTAAGCGCTAGGAATCTTGAGGAATAGCTTTTATATTAACTGGGATTTTCGTGTCACTTTTAGGGGAAATTCTAAGAAAACGTCATGACTCTGAGAATTTTCTTAGAATTTGGCCGCTAGGAGCCACTTTTTGCACAAAAATTCTTTAGGGATACGGGCCCAGAACTGTCAAAATGCATTCTAAAGATCAGACTACAATGCTGAAAAGAACAGCCAAGTTAGTTTATGCTGGTTAATGCTGGTTTAGTTAGAAGGCTCAATGGAGAGGATGATACAATATGTAATTTGTAGATATCAAAAAGTCTTTAGTTTACATAATAGTGTGGCACTTTACATTTTGTACTATGGACAAACATAAATTCCAGGCAATTACTTTACAACTAACTGACAAAAAATAAATGTGACCCTGGACCACAAAACCAGTCATAAGGGTACATTTTTTGAAACTGAGGCTGACAATCTGGAATCTGAGGGTGCAAAAAATCTGAATATTGAGAAAATCGCCTTTAAAGTTGTCCAATGCATATTACTAAACAAAAATTATGTTTTGATATATTTACGGTTGGAAATTTACAAATGGATCATGATCTTAATAATCTGCTATTTTGTTGCAAGACATCCTAACATCTTTTAGTATTTCATGTATTTTTAGTAGGGATAAATAAGTACTTTAAATCATGGACAATAATTGATAAAACCAATATTAAAATTAATTTAGAAAATAAAAACAAATTCAATGAAACACCAAAAACTAAATGTAGGCATCACAACATTATAATGTACAGTATGAATATTATTTTATTTATTTAACCTTTGTTTAACCAGATAAAATCAGTTGAGAACAAGTTCTCATTTACAACTGCGACCTGGCCAAGACAAAGCTAAACAGTGCGACGAAAACAACAACATAGAGTTGCACATAGAAATAAATAAACATACAATCAATAAAACAATCCATATATAAAAAAGCAAAATATAATACAAAATACAATATAATTAAGAAAATAGGGAAATAAACAAATAGGCCATAGTTACAAAATAAATTACTGATTTACACTAAATTAACATTGAAAATATGAAAATGCAAACAATGGAGTCAACTAAAAATACAATACACAATAAATAGAAATAAGAAGCTATAAACAGGTGCAGTGATCAGTAAACAGTTTTGACAGCTGATGCTTAAAGTCAGTGAGAGAAATAGGAACCTCTAGTTTCAAGGATTTTTGCAATTCATTCCAGTCATAGGCAGCAGAGAACTGGAAGGAACGGTGACCAAAAGAGGTATAAGCTTTAGGGACAGCCAGTAAAATATACCTGGTAGAGCGCATACTACGAGTAGATGTTGCTATGGTTACCAGGGAGCTGAGATAGGGCGGAGATATGCCTAATAAAGACTTATAAATGACTTGAAGCCAATGAATTCGGCGACGAGTATATAGTGAGGGCCAACCAATAAAAAAATAAAGATCGCAATGATGAGCAGTGTAAGGAGCTTTAGTAACAAAACGGATAGCACTATGATAAATTACATCCAGTTTACTAAGCAAAGTTTTGGAGGCTATTTTATAGATAACATCGCCAAAATCAAAGATTGGTAGAATAGTAAGTTTTACAAGGGCGTATTTGGCAGCATAAGTAAAGGATGCTTTATGACGAAATAAGAAGCCAATTCTAGATTTAATTTTGGATTGGAGATAGTTAAATGGATCTGGAAATTAAGTTTACAGTCTAACCAGACACCTAAATATTTGTAAGAGTCCACATACTCTAAATCAGCCCCGTCAAGAGTAGTGATGGAAGCCTGGTTTGCCGCTATGGGCAGGGTTCGGTTAAAAAGCATGCATTTGGTCTTACTAGAATTTAAAAGCAGTTGGAGATCACGGAAAGCGTATTGTATGGCATTGAAACTAGTTTGAAGGTTAATTAACACAGAACCCAAAGAAGGGCCAGATGTATATAAAATGGTGTCGTCTGCATACAAATGGATCAGCGAATCACCAGCAGCCCTAGCAACATCATTAATGTAAAGCGTAGATGTAAAGCTATTAAATTTGATTTGCTAAAGACAACATTGAACAGTGTTATTAAGCCTTAGTGTTTTCAGAGGGGATTGCCAGTCAATGTTAATTATACAACAAAATACAAAAAACATAATGTTTTTATTATGATATAATATTACCAAATACTGGATTCAATCTTTCCATCTATTTTCTCTGAATTATCATAGGTTTTGTATTACTTTTTGAAACTGACTGATCTCAGTTGGCCTCATTTCAACAATATCTTATTGATCTAAGCTTGTGCACCTTAGTTTTTGAGTGAAATATTTATCAAATTATCCACACCTTTTTGCATAAGCTAAGAGAAATGAGTCATATGATTTTTCAGTTCTAAAAAGAATTACAAAACCTGTGCAAGTTACAAGAAAAGAAGTAGAGACTGAACAAGAATGAAAACAAGATTTGGTGATAATATAGCATAATGAGCAATTTTACAAGCAATTTTGAAAAAGGTCAGTTATTTTTGACTGGTAACGCCAAAATAGGTAGAGGATTTTCGGCAAAGCACAAGGATTGAATTATTTGCGTTTTTAAAGATCAGAAATAGAATTTCCTGATCATTTACTCACCCCCGTGTCATCCAAGATGATCATGTCTTTCTTTCTTCAGTCAAAAAGAAATGAAGGTTCTTGAGGAAAACATTTCAGAAATTTTCTTCATATAGTGACCTTCAATTGGGTTGAAGGTCCAAATTGCAGTTCCAATGCAGCTTCAAAGGGCTCTACATGATCCCAGCCAAGAAATAAGGGTCTTATTTAGTCTGTCTTATCTTATTGGTTATTTTCTAAATAAAATAAAATGTACGTATATACTATAGTACTGACCCAGTGTTTACAAAGCAAATGTGCAAAGAAAGTCAAACTCCCTTTACAATAAAGGAAAAACAATGATGTCAGACAATTTTGAAGTCAGAGTAGAACCTTCCAACTTCAAAATTATGTTTTTGAACTGAAGTACACAGATGAATAACTAACCATGTGACATTTCCAACGTGCCTAAAAAATGTGCGAAGTCATGGATGTGCATTACACAGAGCATTTGTGGTTTAAAAGTCTAAAATCTTTATTTTTTTTAAGAAAATGACCAATCGCTTAACTAGATAAGACCCTTATTCCTCGACTGGGATCGTGTAGAGACAATGAAACTGCAATTTGGACCTTCAAACCATTGACACCTATAGAAGTCCACTATATAGAGAAAAATCCTGGAATGTTCTCCTCAAAAACCTTCATTTCTTTTCGACTGAAGAAAGAAAGACATGAACATCTTGGATGACATGGGGGTAAGTAAATTATTTGCAATTTTAATTCAGGAGTGAATGAGCAGGCACAAATAAATGTCCGATATGGTACCAATGTGTAATGCTCTCTTTTTATTAGCAAGGAAGAACCCTGAGCAGCCAGTCTTCAATGTAAATTTGATGAGCAGTTCAAAAATGTTGCCTGATTTCTGGCCTACGGCCTGTGGAGAACACAAAGGAAAAGGTATTACCTTGTCCTGTAGGCGGTTTACAGAGGACACTGTTCAAACAGACTTGAAGGAAGACAAACAGCAGGCCAGCGTCGCTCAGAGAACAGAGAAACCCACGAGCTCTGAAGAAAAGCCTGACACACACCGAAACTCAAGACTAAGGCCAAGAGGCTACGGAGAACCAAACAAAACAAATCCTGGAAGGGGAAAAAAATCAGAAGAGGGGTTTGAAGGGAGATGCCTCTGACTTGGCAATTTGTTTGATTTTCCTTTTCTCTGAACAAACTCTCCGAGCGCCGCGAGAAGACAGGGTGGCAAACAAGAACGAGAGCACTTTCAATAGTCAACAGAAAACAAGCTCAGCGGGGACCGAAATTTGCCTTCCAGAGGGCTGAACGGCCAATTACAAGGAGCTTAAGTCAACTTGATTCAAAAGTTGTGAGGTATAGAATCAGAGTGCGAGGAGAAAGACAAACACACACATTATAAAGAGAGAGAGCAAGAGAGAGCGAACGCGCACGCTGATGCATCCTAATGAGCCAGAACAGATTTCCTGCATTTTGAGGGCATCATGCACTGCCAAATCCTATTAGGGCAGCTCCTCATTCAAAAAGTTGAAAGTGATGTGATTACATTGATCCCCTCCTGCTGTGTAACACAACAATCTGCTCTCCCAGCATTCCGAGAGCTCAAGACAAATGCGCTCCGTCAGAGGCCCAGACAACACAAGTGATTGGTGGCTGTTGTCTTGTTGTCTGCGGCCGTGATCGTTGTGTGAAATGCACCGGTGGGCCGAACGGGCTCGAGCCGGAGGTGTCGAACTCAGGCTGTTAGGGCATCCGGGCTCATTTTCACAATGTTATTACATCATTCTCCGCCCTCGTCGCTACTGTACGACTGGCTGTGTTTACCGTAATGGGCCGAGACAGCACAGCTCTCAAACGCGGCGGCTGATGCCGCTTGTTTGGCCATCGAGTTGGGAACACGGCCGTGGCGGCTGTCCTCTCTAATGAGGCCGAAGAGACAGCTGGCAGGCCGGAATTAGCCGGTGTCCGCAAGAGGGGAAAAAGCTAATTCTAATGGAGCAGAAGCCTCCAATGGGACAGATTGGAGTCTCTTGCCTTTGTTATCGTATGCCATTGTTCCTGTCACACCAATCTGCGTAGTTCCTCTACATTAGACAGGTAGAGAGAAGGGGGAGCGGATGGCCACGCTCGGGGTGATTAAAGCTGCCCGCTGACTCTGCTGCCGGCTTAACGAAGTCTTGATTAAGTTTAACAAGGTGCGGTGATGGCAATGTCATCGTTATGGACAAGGGGAAAAGCCGCCATAGGCTGTGTGAGAGAACGCTGCACGATAAAATGCAATTAAGACAGGCTGTAGGTGATATAATTCAAGATGCTATGCAAAAAAAGAACCAAATTTACTGTGTGTGTGTGGGTTTGCATGTGAAGGTCGTGAGAGGAAGATGAAATGCTTTAGCTAACGAGAGGGAGCATTCAGATTTCAGTGGTTTGTGTGGTTGCAGAAAATACACAAGCCTTTTCACATCAAAATGAAATCATCTACATCCTACCACCCTATTGAAAAGAAGCCAATGAAGAGCAGACGTGTAGCCCACCTCTAATCAAACACCATTTTTCTCCTCGCCTCAGCCTCTCACTTTATTTAAAAGATGAAAAATGCACTCAAAACAATTTTTTTCTTATTTTGTTGTATGAAGACCACACTGGAATCACAGGCTCTCCTATTTTTTATTTTTTCAAAAATGCAGCAATGTGTAAATTATCTATATACTGATCATTATCACTGTTGGTGCATTTCGGTAGTTTAGCGAAGGAAAGTGTACATAATACCACACAGCAGTTTTATGCTGTTTGTGATCTGCTTTCATCTACATGAATATATGCATAGGATTTAAAGGATAGATGAGCTGTTCCACTGAAGATACCTATGGCACCTATTTTAATGGAGTAGCGACCAATGTTCATTGGACAATAGATTCATTTTGTGTCTTGATCAGATGCCATGAGTCTATAAACAGAATGGATTTTTTTATTTATTTAAAAATGAACCATTAATTGAAGTTCGGTGTAAGGCTTTAAAGGGACAGTTCACCCAAAAATGAAAGTTATTAATTACTCACCCTCATGTCATTCCAAAACTGTTGTTTATCTTCAGAACACACATTAAGATATTTTTGATGAAATTCAAGAGCTCTCTGACCCTCTATAGTCAGCAAGGGTCCTACCACGTTCAAGGTCCAGAAAGGTACCAAGAACATTGACAAAATGTGACATTGGTGGTTCAACCAGTAGGGGAGAGTGGGGTAAGTTGACCCACCCCCTGTAACTCTACACTTGCACTGGTTATGTGAACATGTATTTTGAAATCACACATCATTTCTGCCAGACTATGAAAAGGAGAGACACATGGGATTAGTGGAAAGTAGTTCCAAAGAGCTAAAGCCGTGGGGTAAGTTGGCTTTAAAGACTCTAAAGTATGAACTGATATTTTGATGTGATATTATGCAACTGGTTTAGTTTATCATATTATTACATACATATTATTTATAGTTCATTTGATAGGGACAGATCCTTCTCTGAGAACCAGAGGATGCTTTTCACCACATTATAATTATATAGATATTTCCACCTATAGTCTCTAAATGCATGTTTGACATTGCAGAAAAGCTACCATGCCAAGAATATTTTGACTAAAGTGTTTTTTAGTTTCAGTGCCACCTATTCCTCCATTCTAGTTCAGTTTTTATTTAATTTTACTCAACACACTATGTTTAGTCTGTTTTCTCTCTTGTTTTCTCTTTGGTTGATTTGTTATTGTTTTGGATTATTTGCTGATGTATTATCATTTTCATTAATATTGTATTTGTTCATGTGATTTTGATCTAGACCTAGAGGTATAAAGAGTGGCACATTAGCGTTCAATTTGTTTGATAAAGAGCCTGCATGCTCGAAACACATGCTATGCGAAAGATTTTTTAAATAAATTTTTGATATCTTTGGAGCTTTGGTGTTGCCGACTTTACATTTAAATGTTCAATATATTGTTTCAGAAATGCAAAAAAATTGACAAATAAAACTTCATTTGATTGGTTTTATTTTAAGTTAGCTTTAAGAAAAGAACTGACTGTTTTTCAAATTAAATTGATTAATAAAATTAGTTTTTAAAAGAGGTAAATCATCTTTAAAATTTCACATGGGTTCGAATCAGATTCAGTCAGATAGTTAAAACCGAGATGGCTCCCACTCATCTTACCCACTTACTTGGGTCAACTTATTATTAAAACTATGACACTGAAGATGTAATTTACAGTAATTACTTCCATGAATTTTAATGATAAACCATAAGAAACTGGTGAATAAAGAATGAGAGTAAACATTCAATGTTCCGAAACAATTATTTCAAGAAACGTAAAGCATTTTGGCTCAAACTGTTTTGTGAGAGCTGTGTGTGGAGGGATAATATTGCTGTATAAAAGCAATTTCGTAGAAAATAACTTTTTCTGCATAGTTCTATTCATACGATCTTGTATATATATATTTTGGTACATACTTTGCCTCTGTTAAATAGCACTGTGTAGCCTCACTCATGAATAGAATTGAACCACCATAGAGCACAGTCACCATGTAGCTTGAAATAACCTTTATTATCTTACATTTAACCTTATTTGTTTGAGGCTCCTCACAGTTTTCTCTCATTTTAAATTAATTACTTTTGGTCCTGACCCAATTGCCAGTTTTAAAGCAAACTGCACGCTCAATTACCCAAATTAAATTAATTAATTACCAATTAAAGTGCTAGTCATACTGCTACTTCAGAAGGCACATCAACATTTCCTGTGTGAATCATCTTGTATTATGCCTGAAAGCAGCAATAATTTATATCATATGCAAACAGCAACAATAAAAAGCAGACAATAGAACAGTATCGCATGTTTGGACTTGTTTAGAATGAGTTGACGAGGACTCAACTCACCATAGCCAATGGCACGATTCCCCCGAGGTCATGCGGTGCCAGACGGATGAGCGTCTGGATCTCATCTGAAAGGGTTCGGGAGATGGGGTATTCGATCTGCCATGTCACCGAGCGACTTCCCAGAGGATCCAACAACCCGTTGACCTCCAGATCCACCTGAAGAACTTTCTGGAAACCAGCCTCCACCCTAAAATAGGAACGAGAAACAGAAAAAAGTAATATCGAAACTAAACTAAAAGCACATGCATGTAAAACTCATGGGTGTCTTGTGTTTATTTGTTGTTATGTGGCTACCGTCCAGTGCGTGCTGCCAACGGATGAAGGGGCAGTCAAGCGGCCATTTATCGACCCTTTTGTTTTTGTACACCTGGTGTGTGTATGTAGGCTGCGACGTATGCGGGTGTGAGTGTGTGGCGGTTTACTCTCATTATTTCAGTTCAACAAAAACACATCCCAGCAGCAACCGAAAAAAAAAGACAGCAAAAAAGCAATTTACTTTTGGTCCAGCGCCACAGCATTTTCAAAAAAGATTTCCAAAGCAGAGCATAACATTGTCTCCACTGATTGCGATGCAAACAAAGCTGAAAAACAATGAATAAAACCAAAGCCATTTGATTTGCCCAGGCCTGGGTTTGATCAGCCTGGCTGCTCCGGCCTCACAGTACTTAGTTAAAACAAAACGGCATATGAAAAATTCCTAATATCAAAGTACAAATGTGGAATATGGAACTGCAATTGAATTCGCACCTGGAACACAAAAACAAAACTATATTCTTTTCCTCAGAATGCTTTTTCTCAGATACAGAATAGTATGGTACAAGGTCCCACTTAAAAAAAACTGACACATCCATGAAAAAAGTAAGGTCACAAGTTGTCATTTCAACACTTTGGAAAAAATAATTTGAATTTGCTCTTTGGTTGACATCACACACAAATTTCAGCAAGAAAATGTCTTTTTTTCCCTCTAACAAACACTTCGGTCAGGGTTAACAAGGTTGCAGTTTCCCCATGTGGGAACCTGTTTCCATGAGAGCTGTTTTGCCCTGCAGTTCGAAGGTAAATTGAAATATTACAAATTAGATTTGAATGCAAGAATTTCTGACCAAACGAACCCAGTCCTCTCTAAATCAAAACAGGTAAGATGGATTCTACTTTTTTGATTGATAGGTTATGATAGGTTAAGTAGCACAAGTATATTTTTAGCAATAACCAAAAATACAATACCAAAATCATTGGAATATTAAGTAAAGATCATGTTTCATGAAGACATTTTGTAAAATTCTTATTTTTGTTTGTATAAATCTCAATTTCGAAAAAAATTGCCCTTACGACTGGTTTTGTGGTCCAGGGTCACATATAGTAAATTTACTGTACTTCAGGTAACTGTATAATAGACTTACATAATGAAGTTATAGTAAAATGTTACTATACTACCATTCTCCATTCAGCAAGGTTGCGTTAGATTCATCAAAAGTGACAGGAATTTTATTTTATAGTTTATAGTTATATATTTTAAACTGTTCTTTCATTAAATTATTAAAAAATTATCATGGTGTAATAAGTCATATTGAGCAGGTTAATTGTTTTTAACATTGATAATAAGAAATCAGAATGATTTCAGGAGGATCATCTGCCACTGAAGACTGGAGTAATGAAGCTGAAAATTCAGCTTTGCATCACAGGAATAATTATTTTTTAAATATTAGAATAATATTATAATAAAAAAATAAAAAATTTTTTAAAAAACAATAATAACAGTTCTAAATAGAACTGTTTTACTGTATTTTGATCAAATAATATAGTCTTGGGGAGCATAAGAGACTTCATAAATAAATAAATAAATGAATGAATTAGTGCTGGGCAATGATTAATTGTGATTAATCGGATCCAAAATAAAAGTGTTTACATAATATACGTGTGTGTGCTGTCTATATATATTATGTGTGTATTTATACACACACACACACACACACACACACACACACACACACACACACACACACACACACACACACACACACACACACACACACACACACACACACACACACACACACAATAAATATAATAACAATACAAACCCCAAACTACAGGTAATATATGAATTTATATTCTTCTTTATATTCCCCAAGCAAACCCATTTTTTGAAATCTATTCTAAAAATGTTCATTTCTTTACTTTGCAATGATTAAATGCTGCTTACCCATGCTGAAAAAAACAAAAAAACAACTAAAACCAGCCTAGGCTGGTAGTATCTGGTTTTAGCTGGCCAGGCTAGGAAAGTGGCCAAAACCCCTCTAAAACGAGCCTGCTGACTAGCTATGACCAGCTAAAACCAAGATGGTTGACCAACTAATACCAGACAACCAGCCTAGGCTGGTTTTAGCTGTTATTTTCACCAGGGACATTACAGAACAGGCAGAGAAATTACCTGAAATAACCTCAACATTTCTAAAATTTCTAAAACTGCTAACAATGATATTTGGGCTTTTAATATTGGTCTGGTTTTGATTGGTCTTTACAACTCTAGCTGCAGAATCTGAGTATATCATCCCTTTTCTGTAAAAATAATAATACCAGAAATGCAGTCTCTGCTAAATGAATCTTCAAAAAAACAAAAAAAAAAAACAAAACAAAAACAAAACAAAGCATCTTCCACCTGTCTGTGTCCTCTAATCACCAGCAGTTCTAATAACTTTCATTCCATAAAGCCCTGGTTTCTCTGATTTCAATGTCATGGAAACAGAGACGGCAGGATATCTTTAATAAGCAAATCTGGGATGATCATATCAGTTTTCACACGTTCTAATCTGTGACTTTACATAATAAAAGCGACCACACACTGCCAGGCTCTGGCAGATTGCACAAGCTGTAAGTTAATTTGATTTGTAGATTCTTAAAGAGACATTATCTGTAAGGAGCAGAAAAAAAAAGTGAACTCAAGACAAGAAAAAGCTTGTTAAAAAATCCTTAAAGGAATCAATTTGCTCCAAACCTGTATGACTTTCTTCCTTCTGATGACTACAAAAGAAGCTGTTACCAGGATGTTCATGTTCTTTTACAGTACAAATGACAAAAATGCAGCACAAAAGTACTTTAACAGTGGTCCACTCAACGTGTCCACTAAATTCAAAGTCAACTGAAGTCAGGCATTAACTTTGTGTGAGGAATAGATCAAAATGAAAGGAATAGTTGACCCAAAAATGAAAATTCTGTCATTAATTAGTCTTCCTCATTTCTTTCCAATCCCGTAAGACCTTCGCTCATCTTCAGAGCTCAAATGAAGATATTTTTGATGAAATCCGAGAGCTTTCTGACCCTGCATAGACAGAAACGCCACTACAACATTCAAGGCCCAGGAAGGTAGTAAAGATGATGATAAAATAGTCCATGTAGGAGCATTAAAAAGTTGATCACTATTCACTTTCATCGTATGTAAAAGAGCAGCATGAACATCTTGCGAAACTTCTGCTTTCGTGTTTTACAAAAGAAAGAAAATCACATGGGTTTGGAGCAACATGAGGATAAATAAATGATACCCGTTTTCATTTTTGGGTGAACTATTTCTTTAACAACTAGGTATATCCTGTGATATATGGATCCATAAGGAAATTTCAGCAACTACTGCAAAAACAAAAAGGTCTTGTAATACCATAAATTACTCTTACCAACAGACATTTGGTTAAGCACTTTTCCAAAGGGCCAAAAAAGCCTATTTAAAGTAAGTGGCATTTTGTTGTGCTAATGTGGTGTTGGTGAATGGAGATGGGCAGCTAAAAGGCTCTGGTTTTAGAGAGGTATTCTGGGAGAAACACAGCTGACAGCTTTGTTGCACTTAAAAATAAATGCATCCGCCTTGTAAACACTGGCTTTCCACGACCTCACTGAATGCTCTGAAGAGCCCTGTTAGCTCAAACACTTTAATGGGTCATTGTCAGTTTTCTCATTCACCGCTAAGAAACTCAAACAAGCACAGGGTTAACACTGCCAGTTTGGCTCAAATGTAGGGTTAAGATGTGTCCAGCAGAGGGCGAAGTGCAGTATCTCTTCCCTTTCTGACAAGATCAAATGCTAATGCTGATTGATTAAAATCCTTTTGCTTGCAGATGGAATTTGGGAATCTCTGCATTTTTGCCATTGATTCTGTGGGATTATCTGCGGAATGGATTTAAAAATGCTTAAACGTGTTAAACCAAGCATACTGGGAGCAGATGTAGTCAAAATGTTCAAGAAAAACATAAGGGGAGGGGAATTTAATGAATGACGGCGTTCCAGCGGAAACTAGGAAACCTTTGGTGGGATTCTGTGTGTTTGACTTTGTTTAGTGTGCATTCTGTGTATAGCCTGTATTAAGTGAGTTTACTGCTCTCCACAGCCCCCTTCGACAATCTTATGCTATGCAGGAGAGGTTATAAGGGCAGCAAATATGAAAATCATCTCAGACACAGAGAGCGAAAAAGTGAAGCCTGAATACACATTTTCAAACCCCAAAAAGAGTACTTTGTGAAAACAGGAATGTAAAGTGGAACGTCTCAGCGAGAGTTTCTCTGTGAAGTCTTTGAGAGTCTCGACAGGTGCTCAAGTGCTCATCGCTAGGATGAATGGATTGTTATGTCAAAACGTATAAAAATGCAGAGAAAGCCAGAGGAGAGCTATTCGTTGAGATTTGCCCATTGGAGGGAGTGAAATTCTACCGAAACGTATAGGTCTGACGACAAAGGGCTCGACTACAGGAGGTGGAGAATTAATATTTAAAGTGGAGTAGGTGAAATTTCAATCTTTCAAAAAGGTTCTTTGACTGAATTTCCCGAAACAGAGGCTCTTCAAAGAGACGGCACGCCTCCCTCATTTTACACAAGCATGTGAAAATGGTGTGAGAGAAAAGGAAAAAAAGGGTATAAAATGGAAATGGTTTTCATTGTGGAGACTCTAGGGTGGATATATTCATGCACAGTGGTGATCTGCTTAGCACTGACAACAATGATACATCAAACGAATGGAATCAATTTGACTACAAAGCCGCTGTGGTTGGCAACTCACGGCTCGGGGAAATAAAAGTCAAAGCCGGGGAAGTAATGGCAGTTGGCGCGTCAGCTTTGAGTAAAGCTGTGGTGGAATTTCATTTCACAGGTTGCGGAAGACGCTGAGTGAAAGAGCCGCGCTGAAGGCGAGCCCTCGCCCTCCTGCCGGAGGATTTGCCAGCCGCCTCTTCCACTCGTTTCCCTCTCAAAGGCAACACTGGGCACTCGGGACCCCCAACGGGCTAAGCATGAAACTCAATCACAGTGCTGGCATGGGGGCCCTGACCTGCATTGCGCTCACTAAAGAAGTTTATGGTCTAAAGATGGAGTTCAGATGGTCAGAACAAAGGAGCGGGAACAGGAGAGGATCAGCAATGACTACAGATTAAAGTTAATATGGAGCCTGTATTTGCGTGCTGAGGGAAACAGTGGCGCTTTTATAAAGTATTAGGCGACTATAATAAAGAACCAGTTTCCAAGGATTAGAAGCTTTGTGGTATCAACTCTGATATTCAACAGTTTTGTATATTCAGTAAATACAAGTAACTGAGATACCAATGACACCAATGGTCTCTATGATCAACTTAAAGTAGCTCACTTCCAGAACAAAAATGTACAGATAATTGACTTAACCTTATAGTGGACTTCTACGGTGCCTGCGAGTTTGAACTTCCAAAATTCAGTTTAAATGCAGCTTCAAAGGGCCTTAAACGATCCCAGCCAAGGAAGAAGGGTCTTATCTAGCAATTTATATACTTTTTAACCTCAAATGCTCATCTTGTCTAGCTCTGTGTGTACTCTGTGTATTCCGTTAGGGTAGGTCGAAAAACTCCCATCTCATTTTCTCATCCAACTTCAAAATCATCCTACATCGCCGTAGAAGTACCGACCCAGTGTTTACAAAGTGAACGTGCAAAGAAGATCAAATGCCCTTCACAAAAAATGTAAAAAGGAAGTGATTATGTTTTAAATATGGACATTTTTCTTACCAAAACACATCAAGTCGCTATAAGAGACCTTTATTTACCGTCCAAAGCCGTGTGAGACACTTTTTATTATGGATGGATGGACTTTATTAGACTTGTTTTGGAATGTTGAAAAGAAACAATTATAAAGCTTGGGAGAGCCAGAACAATTTTTAATATAATTCAGACTGGATTTGTCTGAAAGAAAAAAGTCTTATACACCTAGGATGCCTGGAGGGTGAGTAAATAATGGGCTAATTTTCATTTTTGGGTGAACTAACCCTTTAACTTGTGAGTAAAATTGGAATATTGCATAAAACATTGCGAATAAGCAGTTTCCATCCAATGAGCCAAAGACAACAATGTTGTCACTTCCTGATAAACTGGCACTAAAAATCACTAAGAAAAGTGGGAGAATCCACAGAATTTTATCATATATTATAACTTGCTTGCGCCTCAGAGCGCGCAAACGAAACATAATAAATGCGGTCATAGCTTTTGGAGGTGGATGCCTGCTGTTTGGGAATGCAGTCGTGTAAGACAGTTCTTAGAGGCAATAAAATAGAAATACGTTGACAACTTTTTTTGGTTGGGCGTTTAAGAATTTCCGATACCGTAACGAGATCGGACCACTGGTTGGTCTGGTTATTCCGTCCAATTCCGCAAAGTTACATTACTTTTTGATGCGCATGGAAGAATTTATTGGGCTAATGTGTTTCCATCTCCCATTTTTCATAATATTCCTTTTTCGCACAAGTCAAAAACCACCTCAAGTAAGTGTAGAAACTATTCTTTTGCTAAAATTTGCCATTTCCATCATTCTATTCTAATGCCATACTTAAAACAGGGTGATGGAAACATAGCTACTGATCATCTGCTGTGAAATCACAGGTGCTCCCATCTGGCATGATAATCTTAATATCTTGTAGTGTGTGATGTGCCACGATTTTCAAATATTGTAGAGTGTGCATCCTTAAGATTTGAGGGAAGAAAATCTGCGAAGATTTTGCTTATGCATGTGCTGCAACCAGATTTCATAATTGGCTCCTGTAGTCTGAGCCACCTCAGCTGGCTTTAGCCACCCTAAAAACACCAATGGGTTCTACGATCGACTTAGGCTTGCCTTCATCACGTAAATGCATATTACCTGGTTGCGATAATTTACAAAACAGCTTGATCATCCATTCAGGTTGTAGCGGTATTTGAGAGTCGAGAGTGGCAGAGCTTTCTTAACTGTCAATGTAGGTGTGATTTCAGTGTTGACAGTGGACATGCCCCCAGCATTCGAGATCAGAGAATACTGCTTATTTTTTTTCCAAGATTTATTTACTTGGCGTTTTTTTAATCATTCAAATTTGTCTGGGTGGTTAACACATTTTTCCATGGTGTGACAAATTCAAGACACATATTTCATTTTGCTTTACACAGACTTGAACAAATTCTTTTAAGCACCGTCCTTCGGATGAGACGTTAAACCGAGGTCCTGACTCTCTGTGGTCACAAAAAATCCCATGGCACTTCTCGTAAAGAGTAGGGGTGTAACCCCGGTGTCCTGGCCAAATTCCCTCCACTGGCCCTAGTCAATCATGGCCTCCTAATAAACCCCTTCCATTAAATTGGCTATATCACTCTCTCCTCTCCACCTGTAGCTGGTGTGTGGTGAGCGCACTGGCGCCGTTGTACTGTGGCTGCCGACGCATCATCCAAGTGGATGCTGCACACTGGTGGTGGTTGAGGAGAGATCCCCCCCATATGATTGTAAAGCGCTTTGGGTGTACGGAAATACACATGAAAGCGCTATACAAATGCATCATTCATTCATTCATCATTCATTCATTCAACTCTTTTAAGTAAACAGGGCTGTGTTTTCAAAAGATCATAAGCCTAAGCAGATCACAAACCATTCAGACCACTGCTTTGTAAGATCGACTTGCAGTGCTTCTGGGAAATGCAGCCCTGATCTTTTAAGTGAAAGAATGTTTAAAGAGAACATTTTCTTTTTTGTCTCTTGTGAAGAACATGGCGGCTTTGATTGCTTTTTCCTGAGTTTAAAGACTAATTAAACCATGAGGAAACAGTATTTCAGCACTTTATTGAAACCCATAATTCATTTGGGTTGCAAATTCATAATTCACCCCAGAAATAGCTGGTATTGTATACGGTTTACTACCGCCGCACTATCACTACAGCTCTGGATATTTCTGACACTGTTCGGAATAATATCTTTAGTACTTAAGAGGGAGATGGAAAATGACCGATAGCTCAGTGTTTTTGTATAGGTGTATTGATGTGAAGCAAGAGCATATAGGAGTGTGTGCACATAGGTTTATAAATAATAAATGACAAGTACCATAGCATTGTCTTAAGGACCTTAAGATGTCATTCTACTTATATACTTCTGCTGTAATCCATAAAAGCAATTCTCAACAACCATCAGAGCAACAAAAAAGTCTTCCAAGCAGCCAAGTGCACATAACTCTAACACTTCAGAGAACTTTACTTTTAAGTGCCCTTCTGTAGGAAAGTTATTAGAAGGATTCACATAAATAATATACTTTCACCACAAAAAGTTAAGTGTGTACACTTCTCTCAGAATAAAAGGCAGAAATTAAACAAGAATATAGTTTAATAAGTTAAATGTGCAGTGTTGGCAACATTTAGGAAAATCTCCAGTCAGCAACCACTGAGGACACTGTTAAAATGTCTGGACCTAAAAAGTTACACAATAAGGTACCAAGTGAATAAGAGATGAATTTCTGTTTGATTTTAGATTTTATTGTACAATACCTAAGATTAGACCTCAGATGAACAAACTAACTACCTAATCTAACTAATGATAATCCAATATTAAAATTCTGATTGATATGGTAAGATGAATTAATTAGTTTGCTGTTATAGCCAATAACAGATAAATTAAAGTTATTGAAATTAAAAAAGTTAATTATCACAACAGGTACACTACCGCTAACAAGCTTTGAAACAGTAAGATTTGTAATGTTTTTAAAGAAGTTTCTTCTGCTCACCAAGCTTGAAAGTATATGATTTGTTAAAATATTTTGAATTTATTTTAAAATGTAATTTATTCTTGTGTTTTCAAAGCTGATTTTTTAGCATCATTACTCCAGTCACATGATCCTTCAGAAATCATTCTAATATTCTAATTTGCTGCTCAAAAACATTTATTATTATTATGTTGAAAATTATGTTTTTCAGTTTTTTTTTTGATGAATAGAAAGTTCAGAAGAACAGCATTTATCTGAAATTTATTTTTTTTGGTCAATTTAAAGCACCCTTGTTAAATAAAAGTATTAATTTTTAATATACTGACTCCAAGCTTTTGAATCGTATAATGTTACAAAAGCTTTTTATTTCAGATAAATGCTGATCTTTCTATTCATCAAAGAATCCTAAAAAAATACTTGAAACTTTAGCTTTGATCACAGGAATAAATTACATTTTAAAAAATATTCAAATAGAAAGTAGTTATTTTAAATAGTACAAATATTTCACAATATTACTGCTTTTGCTGTATTTTGAATCAAATAAATGCAGGCTTGGTGAGCAGAAGAGACTTCTTAAAAAAAATCTTACTGTTCAAAAACATTTGACTGGTAGTGTATGAAAAATAAATATCTAAGATTACATTTGAGTTTTTTAAACAACTAATGTTTTAAAGATTAACTTCTCCATAAACCACCTACATAAACCACCAATAACTTTTTTATGTGTAAGATCCTTGAAATTATGGACGACCAGCATCTAATGCAAAACACCACCGACAAGTGACAGAAAAAAAAACAGCCCACCTTGACTGTCTGCGACCCGCGATCTCACGAACCTTGAGGCAGTGATGTAATATTCATCGCACTCTGCAGGTTGATTTGCTTGGTGTTGCTTCCACAGGAATGCAAGAGGTTTGAGAAGAATGTGAAGCGGTTGGACCGGATGGAAGCTGAGGAAAATGGGTGCCCATGGGTGAGAAATCCAGCTGGGAACATCATTTAAATCCATTAGCTAGATATCATCAGCCTTTCCCACTCACTTAGTAGCTACGTTATCACTGCTGCAGACGTGAAGTGGAATGGGGAGCTCAGAGTGAAATGGATGCCCAAGACGCCAGTTCTTCACACTGAATTACCTGAACCAAACCTGGGTAGATGGGCGGCTCACAAAGCCTCCTCACCAAGCAGTATCACATGTGTCCCTGGCTCAACTCTGAACTACAAATAATCGTATATGCTGGGTAGAGCTGGAGTTCTGCTTGAAAAAACCTCACTGTAAAGAGGCAAGCAAGTGGTGACACAAAAAGAAGCAAGATTAATGAACGGTTGCTGAACTACCTAATAAATAAAAAACTCTAAAACTTTTAGAGAACGGCGTCTGCTGGTGTTTACGTGAAGGTACATTTCTTTCTCGGAAGCCTTATTGATGAATTCAAAACCTGAAGCCATTCAGCACACATCTGCTGCCTCATGGGCATAGTAGTCTATACGACCGCGGAAAACACAATAAACGAAAACATGGCCATATGAGGAATCATTTTCATTAAGCTACAGTAATGGATCAGAACAGTCATCATTGCCACTAATTCATGCTCTGCATAAACCAATATAATTAAGTATGCGAATATGCGATCGCATGGGATCCATGTAAGTGCTAAGCACACATGCACAAGGCATGCTAATGTCGGTGTACTCGCGAGAGTCACACGCTAACGCTTTCGCTCCTCCGCAGCACTTTGTTTGAT
>NC_133379.1:26945782-26983678 GCF_049309525.1 Garra rufa
CTGGAAGTTGTCTTTCACATTGCCCCACAGCAACATTAAAATTGTGTAGATTAGTGTACAATGTTTTATTCATTTAACATATTTAATATTGGGGGCAACATAGATAAAGCCAGATTTTCATGATATGTCCAGGTTTTTTTTTCATGTCCGTTCATCCGGTGTTCATAACAAGGCTCATAATTCCTGGAAAGAGCGCTCATTTAACCAGGCAGTGAAGTGAAGAGGCCTTGGATTATGGGTTGATGCGGAAACAGTAACACAAAACTGTGATTATCCTCATTCTAGCGGCCGCTGAGAGGCGTTGGGCTGACCCAGTGGCTGTAATGTGTTCAACGACAGCTAAGCGTTCGCTTCATCTCTCTGCGCTATTACTGAAATCAATAGCCATCTTCCTTTTTGCTCCCTGTTTGTCTGCACTGTTGTGCCATTTTATCAGAGGCTCTGTCAGCAAGACTCGGAGAGACAAAAAGGCTTCAGCCATTGCTGCTGAAGAGCTGGGAGGACCCCGCGGTCTTGAAAAGAAATACAGCCGCCGATCGATGGCTCCGTAATAGCATGGCTGCGGCATCGGCCGCGAGGATCCACACGGGGTGCCGATGCATTCAGCGCTGGCTGTCCTTGAGCGTTAGACCCAGTGTGAGCCGGTGTAGGTTCACCACGAACTCAACCAATCACTTGTGCTGATATTAACCCTACATTCCCCGACCTCCTATACCTCTTTGGTCCCGCCAAAAGTATAATGGCTTTTTATCGATTTACCTCCTTCTCTTTTCTCTCACTCAAGATAGTGTGGAACCATTTAAAGGTAAGTGCATGTTGTAGAAGCACTGCCCTCCTGCAGAGATGGTCTCTGGGAGGCCGTACAGGCTGTTCTTTAAAGCCAGCATCCATGCATAGCTAACACTAATCAGTCAGCAGTCCAGGGAACGATGTTTACCGACCACCGGGTAGCAGCGGATGACGAGGCTGCATGAATAACACATTATGCTCGGATTCAACACCCTCCCTCTGGAACCGTGGCTCATTGGAGTTTCAGAGATGGGGTTGGGGGAAGGAGAGGGATGGTGTGTTTCAACAACCGGAGCATTATGATTTGGGGGAAGGACACTGTGAGTGTAGGTGGACATAAACTAGTGGCATATTAGTTCTGCTGGTTCTCATGCCACCCACATCAGTCCTGTCAGAGTGAATCTTCCTTAATTTTCGAGCCAATGCCAGATGTGTGAAATGACTGTACTCCGCATTGTGCTGCATGTTAATGTAGTTTTGCTATCCCAAAACTTACTAATGCACAGTAGCACTATCTATTATTTCATATATGTGACCCTGGACCACAAAACCAGTCTTAAGTAGCAGGGGTGTATTTGTAGCAATAGACAAAAATACATTGCATAGGTCAAAATTAACGATTTTTCTTTTATGCCAAAAATCATTAGGATATTAAGTACAGATAATGTTCCATGAAGATATTTTGTAAATTTCCTACTGTAAATATATAAAATCTTAATTTTTGATTGGTAATATGCATTGCTAAGAACTTCATTTGGACAACTGTAAAAGCAAATTTCTCAATATTTAGATTCAAATAGTTGTATCTCAGCCAAATATTGTCCTATCCTAACAAACCATAATAATTAATTAATTAATAGAAATTTGTATAAATATATAATTTAATTATATTCTATATTTTTTTATTTAAATGTAATAAATATTTGTTTGAAATTTGTAAAAAATATATATATATATATATATTTTTTTTTTTAATTTATAATATATATGTATCATTTTGATTTTAATTAATTAATACAAAAATTGTATAAATATAATACAATTTCTAAAAATAAAAATATATGTATATGATATACGTATAATTATTTCTAATATATTTTATCACATTTCTAATAATTATTAATTATATTATTAACAATTTATAATAAACGTTATTATTAATATATTATAATAATTTTCTAATTATTTCTAATTTTTTCTAATATATATTTAAGAGAAATAAAAAAATATATAAATATAAAATAAATATTAAAATATGAAATATAAATATGATATAATATTAATATTATATGTAATTATATTACATATATTTATAGAAAGTTACACATATTTATAGAAAAATATGTAAAAAAAAAAAAAAAAAAAAAAAAAATATATATATATATATATATATACATATGGTGAGGTTTTAACACATGACATTTTCTCCCCAAGCCTAAGAAAATGATTTATGGGACTTTTTGCAACTTAACTGGATTAAGATTGGCTTCTTACTGTATGTGTATTTCTGAATTTGGAGAGTCTAGTCTATATTACTTTGAAATCTTTCCATAACTCTGCAAACATTCACATACCCATAATTTTTAAGGTGAATAAATACTTATTTTTCTCCTTTTTTAGCAAAGCATTAGAACCTTCAAATATAATTTTGAAATATTGCACTTTTTGCAGGAAAGTTCCACCTCATTTTTTGATGCCTTTGCCATAGTTAGAAGGTAGAGGCACGTATGCATTTCTCAAGGGTCAATGGATTTGACCTGTGTTGTTTAAAACTGTCCTCCCTCGCTGAACTGAACTCACCTCAGCTTTGTTTTTTTTCAGTCAAGTAAAGCCGCCCATCAGAGTCTGTGGCATCACAATGAGAGGCTTTCCACCGCTTTGCCTGCTTTACTCTTGAATTCTGTTTTTAATTCACTGCGTAATCTTCAGGCTTGACTGAAAATTACATTGTTCGGTTTTAAAAGTCGGTGAATGGACACATTGAAAGACATTTGAAAGCACCTTGTCTGCCGAACAGTGTCGCCGAGTTCTTTGAATTCATCTGAGCGGGAAGTGAGTGAAAAGGGGTGAGCGAATTGTAAACACTTCACCCATCCCATCTGGTGGAATATTTATCAGAGTCATTTTCCTGGTCTTGATAAATTAATGTTTTGACAGCAAATCAAACACAGGCGATAACTCCCTGTCAAAATGTCTGAGCGTAAAGTTTGAATACCAAGCTCTCGCTGCTCAGACTACGTTCCTATTGCACATTTACATAATTTCGAAATCAAGGGAAATGGCGTATTCAAATTCTACCTCAGAAGTAGACAGCACAGGCTGTGTTAGATAGAAAATAATGAACGGCTTAAACGTATAAATGGGGAGAAAGGAAGTGGCTCGTTTATCCTTACGATTGTGGTGCATTAAAGTGAAAATGATTGAAATAAGAATCAGTTGCCAAGCGAAGCTTGAAGTGGGATCAGCCTGGAGAAAAAAAAAAAAAAGAACAGAAGACCTCAGTCTTATTAACAAGCTTGAAATTTCATTATCCACAGTTCAGGATTAAATAATGTTATCTGTTTTCTCTAAAGGAGAATGGCGAGAGCTGTGACATAAAGAGAAGAAAAGACCCTATGATGAAGAACAAAACCTTCGCAGAGGGCTTCTTTATTTTGGTTTATCCGTCTCAAAGTGCCACATGGTTTATGATGAGGGCAGTTTCGTGCTGTCTCCTCACCCATAGCCTTAGCCAGCAGCACAAGTCAGACTTAAATGATCTAATTATCCAGCCTTTGGTTTGTTTGAACTGTAAATTGAACACACAGACATGTATTAGATAAGATTATACACAGAGAGAGAATGGTTTCCGTTACCGTAGCTGTCATTTCTCCGTAATTACAGGATATTTCTGTGAAAATAAGATGTGCCTACAGTGTTTTTCCCTCACATTGTTCTCTATGTAAAGGATATTTAAGAATCTTCCCACAGTGGTGCTGATGTTTACAATAAGTAGGGGTGGGCGGTACACCGGTGTCATAGTCATCACCGGTGTGACATTGCGCCACGACATGGATTTTCTAATACCGTCAATACCGTAATAAATTATGTGCCTTGAACGGCTGCATTTACATCAATAATAGCTAATTCTAAATAATAAGGCATTATATTTTCTTCAAACGTTCAGTTGTGGTCTGAATACCTGTCCTCATATTCGTATCTGTTACGGTGCGGTGCTGGACGAGACGAGACGATACACGATTTAACAAACACAAAGTCTTTTAATATAATCCAAGGAACAGACTGGTCAGGAACATGAAGAACTTCCACACACCAAAATGTGAAACATAAAGCAAAGACCGACATTAAACTGAACTCAAAGACAGACTTATAAAGGGAAACTAATCATTACAGACAGGTGAACACAATCAGGAAGAAACCAAAGTCCGTGGAACAACGGGGGGAGACAATGGGAGAAACCAAATACATAAACTGACATAACTATGACAGCTTTGCAGGTGGTAGGTAAAAGGAGAGTGGCCATTAAACGACTGGTGAAACATCGTGAAGAAAGGTTGGGCCTGTAGCCCAGTGTTTCCCAAACTTTTTTTCTGGGGACCCACATTTTAAAGTCGATAAATCCTTGTGACCCAATAAACATTAGGCCCATATAGTTCATATATCACGAAGAGAATTTATGCATTAACAAAATATGTATGACCATTTTTAAGGTCAGTTAAGCTTCCACTTAACTATTTAAAAGAGATACAGATATTTGACAAAGCACATGTTTTTTTATTTACCTGTTGTTGACAATAAGTAAAATGCAGAGGTGAAATGAGAAAGGAAGAGTTGACAAGGCATCTCATTGTTTTCGTATTCTCATCATTAAAGCGTTCACAATTTATACTTAATGAGACAAAGTGCAAAATAGAGCAGCACATCTTATAATAGATATTTGTCAGTGAGTACAAGATTGCAGCAAATCCTCCAGTCTATTTTTGTCATCTCTCTTTACTTTCGACCCGTGATCATTCAAATCTAAAGGTCATTGTACATTGAGTACGATTTTCGTATGCGTTCGTATAATAAAAACAGCCAAAATAAATCCTGAAGACTCCATATCTGATAACTTGTCTTGAAGCTCTTTTAATTTGGAGCAGTAAGCAACCACCCTGAACGTCCTAGCAACCACAAACAACATGTTTAAATTACTCTCAACAACCTTAGCAACTACATAGCATCGGCTTGGCAATTACCCACAATACCCAAGTGTCACGCTGAAGACATTTGCATGGGCAATCATTCATATTTTCTTTCGAATATGTGTGAAAATAATTTTTTGTAGCGACCTGATAGTGAGCCTTATTCCTGTGTGTGTTTTTCATGTTAGTGTATATTATCCGAGAGTGGATCAGTTTCATAAAAACAGGATGTTGTTTGGCTCTAAACAGACCTCTCCATCTCACTCTGAGACTCTCCAGAGCTGATGACTCTAATTGAATGATATGACTCACTGGGTTAATAGCGCGACTCAATGTTGGCGCTGAAGAGCTGGAGCTGACAGAATGACGAATTATCGTGAATAATTGCGAGTGAATTATCCTGAGTTAACGCAGTCTGATTGATCTGCCCTCTGTGTGCAGGAGACCGAGATCCTTAACACCGCAGTGCTCACCGGGAAGACCGTTGCAATGCCGGTAAAGGTGGTCACCGTTGGAACCGAAGGTACCGTGACCGACGTGACCGAGTCGGTGGAATGTCGCTCGACGGATGAGGACGTAGTTAAGGTGGGTAAAAGCACTGTGGTGTGATTTACTGTAAAACACTTCTATAGTTTTGATGGTTTTCATCAAACTGAAGAACCTGCAGACACACATAAGCTCAGAATATTTTTGAAAACCGACCAACAAAAGAACTGTTGGAGGGAACACAAAGTGTATTAAGGTAGCTATATTAGATTTGATTTAAAGCACAATACATTCAGCCACTCTGAAGTAATGTGTATTTTCAGTTGTCAAGCCAGAGGCGAAAAATCAAAGGGGTGTTAAATGCAGTCTTTTCAGAACAAGCTTGTGCCTTCTACTTCCATATGCCATTTGGGAACAAAATATGAGAACATTATATGAGGGAGAAAATGACTGTGTGTGTGTGTGTGTGTGTGTGTGTGTGTGTGTGTGTGTGTGTGTGTGTGTGTGTGTGTGTGTGTGTGTGTGTGTGTGTGTGTGTGTGTGTGTGTGTTTACTCCCTTCGGGTTTAATTATCTGATGAACACCCCACACTGTAACACTGACCTCTAGAGAGGAATCCCCCCTTCCTGCCCACAAAAGCTGATATACACACACACACAGAGAGAGAGAGACTCACACAGGCACTGGTGCCCTCGATTCAGAGCATTTGAAGACACTATGCCATTATTTTTGTCTACATTGACTTTTTGTACACTGCAGATTTTGTGTATTTCATACAAATTCAATACATTCCACAGCATTTGTTTGTACGCAAATGCACGTTCTGAACTTATTTACACGGCGCATTCTCTTATTTTGGTCGTGCATGTGGACCCGCAGACCACTTATGTGCATCCCTGAAAATAATGCTCTACACACTGCAGTTCAACCTTGGTTATTGTCAAATCCTTAGTAAAGTGTTGATTTCTGTTGAAGAGATTTAGCTTTTAAAAACCTGCACCAGAGCAAGGTTAGGATCACTTTTATACAGTGTGAAACAATGCTGTGGCAGTTTATTACAGTGAGTTGTTTAGCAACAGCTAATCATAAACTAAAGAGTGCTTACCTTTTTAATTAAGCATGTGGTTTGTACAATTGTTTCTGTGTGTGAAAATTAAATTGTGAAATACTGCAAATGGCCGTCACGTATTTGTTGAGCAAAAATGGAAATTAGCCCATTATTTACTCACCCTCCAGGCATCCTAGGTGTATATGACTTCCTTCTTTCAGACGAATCCAATTGGAGTTGTATTAAAAATTATCCTGGACTTTCCAAGCTTTAGAATTGCATGGGCGGCTATTTCTCTTTATCAGTCTAAAACAAGTCTAATAAAGTGCATCCATCCATAATAAAAAGTGCCTCACATGGCTCCAGGGGGTGAATAAAGGCCTCATGTAGCGAAATGATGCATTTTTGTAAAAATTACGTATGACATCGGTGGTGTGCATGTGCCGCTCAGAAGTGACGAAAACGAATGTGACGTGGTGAGGTTAAAACAGAACAACGGTCACAAATTAGATGTACAAAATGAGGATTTGTAAAGAAAAATGTCTGAAGATTTCGATATAAGCCAAGAAAAGACTGGTTTTCCTTTGCTAAAATAAGGAAGCTTCCTTTGCTTCTGTAAACAAATGTTGGTTTGTGCGGGACTCACCGATGCATGTGTAACGTTGATGTCCTACGTCATCGACCTGGAAGAGCTTCCGCGTTCAACCAGTTGGCACAAGCTAGATTAAAGTGATTATTATATTTTAAATATGGATCATTTTCTTACAAAAATGCATCGATTTGCTACAGGAGGCCTTTATTCACCCCCCAGAGCCATGTGAGGCACTTTATATTATGGATGGATGCTCTTTATTGGACTTGTTTTGGACTGTTGATGCGATTCTAAAGCTTGGAAATGCCAGGGTCATTTTTAATACAACTCTAATTGGATTCATCTGAAAGAAGGAAGTCATACACACCTAAGATGTTTGGAGGATGAGTAAATAATGGGCTAATTTTCATTTTTGGGTGAACTAACCCTTTAATTTGTAAGTTTCATTTGCCATTGCAAACTGTTTTCATCCAGTCAATGTTATCATAAATAATATATCATAAATAAGCAAATAAGTATGTCATATATATAAAGTATAAAGTATAACTAATGGTTAAAATGGGTACTGCAGTCCAAATTCAAAATATTGGAGGGCGTAATTTCTCCAACCCCTCCTCCTTAGACTTGACAGTCACGAGAGTTACCAGATTGAACAGAAACATGCGCAACTGACAAAGGAATGCAACGAGCCTTACACTGTAAGTTGATGCGATTATTTATCCACACTTTAATATTCCTTTGGTCATAGAGCTTTTTAGATGGCTTTTTAGGCCGTGACCATTGCTGCAAAACGCTGTGTTTTCCACCAACTGGCAACCTGGGGTGTTGAAATCCTATTGGGTAAGCTGGCAGTAGGTGGAGTCACACAGACCAAAACAAAAACAGACATTCTGACACAGAATGCAAATTTCAAAGTAGAATAACTGGCTTTTTAAGCCAATAGCATTTTGTTTATATCACAGCTTGGCCAGAGCTGTTGAGCTGCGTAAAGTTGCATTTGACAATGTATATGACAGACACAAGCTCATCCATGTCACATTATCTATATATAAAATAGAATTCTTTGTAGAATTCAAATGTGTCCGATACGTTTTGTGGCCATCGTCTCTCTGGACCGGAGCGGGCTGTGTGCATGCTGCGGCGGTTCGTAGTGTTGGGTCGAGTCCGAGTCTTTAACCAGTCGAGTCTGAGTCCAAATGGGTCGAGTCCAAGTCCAACTAAACACTACTGTTTTTCAGTATCTTAACCTTGTTTTAACCTTTACAACTACAATAAGGCAATGACAATTTAAATGTAAAAAAGCAAACCGCTATTGCATATTGCCATTTGGATTTTTTATTTCACACCATCTCATCTCATCTCCTAATTAGTGTCCTGCTCAGCAAACTTTAAAGTCATGTAACAGAAGTTATAACTTATGTATTGTAACATATTTTATAGTGAAACAGCTTTTAGAATGTAAAAAATTATAGGGCAAGAGAGGACTTGACTTTATTTGCTGTTATATAGTAAATATATAAATTGAACGGGGTGAGTAGAAAGCTTAGTGAATGAGACCTGAGGAGCTGAAAATTCACCTCTTATCTCTGATTTTGGCTGTTTTGGGTTTTATATGACGAATAGTAAGACCTTAGACAGGGTTGCATTGGCATTGGCATTGGCATTTTGATTTTTTTTCTTGGATAAAAATGAGGCTGTAATGGGACAGTTTTTAAGCAGTCTATGGAGGCCATGGAATAAAAGAGTAAAAAAAGTAAATTTGAGTTTATATTTCAAAATTCTGACTTTATTTTCACAATTCCGAGATTATATATCACAATTTTGATAAGAAATGACATTCTCCCTTTTCCCCTCAGCTCAAAATCATGAGTTTAAATCCCACACTTCTGACATTTTTCCCCTCAGAAAATTCTGTTGAGTTAATTTGAGTAATAAAGTCCGAAATACAACATATAAACATCATATTAAAAAAATTCTGAATTGTGTCATAAAATAGGTAAATGTAATATATTATGCAGCTGGTTTATGCTGCTGTCGCTTTAAGACCGGATGCACAGATCAGATATTGTGACACATCTGTATTTCTCCCAACAGGCTTTCAAGTACTGGCAAGACTTTTAAACACGTGCGAATACTGAATGTCACTTTCGTAATAATGCATCGAGTCAGTAAAATTTCCGTCAACTGTTCCTGGACTCGGCTGGACTCGGCAATTATTCCCGAGTCCGAAAAGCTTGAGTCCGAGTCAAGTCCGAGTCAAAATGCATCCGAGTCTGTGACAAGTCCGAGTCCGCTAAAAATTGAACTCGAGACTGGACTCGAGTCCGAGTACAAGTCCGAGTACCACAACTCTAGCGGTTCGTGTGACAACGCGAAACCAGACGTCATACTTGTTTACAGAGAACCTTAAGGCTAACATATTCATACTAAAAGCCAGAAAACTTCAATTTTGATTTCATGGGGACTTTGAAAGGATACATTTACTTATCATTATGTTGTTCCAAACCTGTATGACTTAATATTTTAAGTAGAACACAAATGTAACATGTAAAATGAACAATGAAAAATATGAACAATGTAGAATGTGAAACAAAATGTATCCCAGAGTTATGTTTACCCAGGGTTTAGAATCTAGGTTAACAATTTCAAGTGTGAAAAGACTTTGACTACTTTCCTGCTGCAGTTCCCAGCCCAATTTAATGTGTTATTTATTTTCTTAAGGGCTTTTCAATTAGCAGCTGTTGATATTATGTGTGTCAGACAAGATTATGAAATCCAGTGGAAAGACATGTAGCTGTTGGGTTTGATGTGTAGTATTTCTTTGTGGTGTGTTGTGATTTCATGCTGTCTAGACAATCCAGCAAATGAGAAGTTCTTTTGCACAGACAGATAGAGGAGATGGACAGACTGAGAGAGTAATGAGAGAGGGAAAAAGAGGAAAGGATAGAGACAGAATTCAGGAGAGGTATGAAAATAATACATAAGTTGTAGAATTGGAGCAGATTCTTTTAGATGACACCATATCACCACATTGCAGGAGAGTTGTTTGTATGTTCATACACACAAATGTGTGTGTCCAGAGAGAGACTTTGAAACTAAAGCTTGTTGAGTTACAAATTATTTATATTAAAGTTAGTTTAACTGTGCTAAAAAGGCTAAATGCAATAACTACACATTTGATTATATTTTAAAGTGTAATTTATTCCTGTGATCAAAGCTAATTTTTTTAGATTGATTACTCCAGTCATCAGTGTCACACGATCCTTCAGAAATCATTCTAATATGCTGATTTGCTGTTCAAGAAACATTTATTATTATTATTATTATAATTATCAATATTTAAAACATTTGAGTACATGTTTTTCTGGATTCTTTGATGAGTAAAGATCCAAAGATCCTTGGTTGTGAAAAATTATAAAAATTAATACTTATTTAGCATGAATGCTTTAAATTGATCAAAAGTGATGATAAAGACATTTATAATATTACAAAATATTTCTATTTGAGATAAATGCTGCTCTTCTGAACCTTCTATTCATAAAAAAAACATTGTAAAAAATCTACTAAGCTGTTTTTAACATAATAATAATTAATAATAATAATAATAATAATGTTTTTGAGCAGCAAATCAGAATATTACAATGATTTCTGAAGGATCATGTGACTGGAGTAATGATGCTAAAAATTCAGCTTTGAGATCACAGGAATAAATTACATTTTAAAAATATATTTAAATAGAAAAGAGTTATTAAAATATTCCAAAATTTTAGTGTATTTTCTGTACTTTGGATCAAATTGATGCAGGCTTGGTGAGCAGAAGAGACTTCTTTAAAACCATTTATATGTGACCCTGGAACACAAAACTAGCCAAAAATACATTGTATGGGTCAAAATTATCGATTTTTCTTTTATGCCAAAAATCATTAGGACATGAAGTAAAGACCATAAAGATGTTTTGCAAAATTTACTATTGTAAATATATCAAAATCTAATTTTTGATAAGTAATATGCATTGCTAAGAACTTGATTTGGACAACTTTAGGCAATTTTCTCAATATTTAGATTTTTTTTGCACCCTCAGATTACAGATTTTCAAATAGTTCTATCTCAACCAAATATTATCATATCCTCACAAACAAACATAAATGGAAAGCTTATTTATTTAGCTTTCAGGTGATGTATAAATCTCAATTTCAAAAAATTGACCCTTTTGTGGTCCAAGGTCACATATATGTATATGTATAAATTATTATTTAATTTAATTATATATATATATTTAAAGTGTAATAAATGTATTATTTGTTATACCACGTTTGTTTAATTTTAACACATTTGATTATTATCAAGTTTAAAGTTACTGTGAAAAGCAATACTGTGAGTACAGCCATGTAGAATTTTCGTGTCATTAAATTGCAGTTTTAAGTTTGTAGCATTTCTGCTTTTTGCTAGTTACTCCAGACATTGAATTCACCTTGCGGTGAGCGTCTAGAGATGCTTAAGATGCACTCTTCTAATTACCTCAGTCAGAGACGGACGGGCAGAGAGGGACAGCATTTGCGTCAGACAGAACAGTCCGGTCTCTCCGTGTGCCTGTTGAATGGGTCATTAAGTACCCACCCCAGTTCCCCGCGGGGGTCTTGACGTCCTCTGTAAGTGTCCCTCTCTTCAGCAGTCTTAATGTTCCTGATTAATGCTCTGCCAGGCTGGTTATGGTGTATATAGATGCTCATGGGAAGGGCATGTTGCAGTGAAGCTAGATTGACCAATGTTCTCCAGCCCAAACCAATACCCTTCATGGGTCAACAGAACACCTCTGAGGATCTCTGGCTCTGGATTGTTGTGGGAGATTTACAATCTGTAAATGAGCAAGTAAAGAATACAATTGTCAACGTGAAACTGCAAATTGGTCTATTATGTCATTTATATGGCCAGATCCAGACAGTTTAACAGATTTAACAGGTGTTTAACAGATATAATTGCTGTGGGGAATTATAGTACTATTTAAGTTCACTGCAGTTGTTCTTTATTACAAGCCTAGGCATCGTTTACTTTTAGTCACTTTTTCCAATGCTGATTTTTCCCCACTGTTTTAACGATGACAGGACCAGTGAGTCGTATATTGGTTTTTAATTGCTTTATCCACTGACCTTCAAATTCCACGTATGGCAGATGTAAGAATTAAGTTTACAATTAAAATATGTAAGTGTATTTGAGCACTTAAATTGGTCAGCAAGTTAGTTAGTTGCCCCCTCAAATCACTATATATAGTAACTCAATGTGGTAATGGATTTTTATTATTTATTTTTCTTTAAACTTGATTTCTTTACTGCAGTAAAAATTACACAGACTTTCAAAACAGTGTAAGATCATTTTAAATAATTTGCACACAGCCCAATTATCTGTGATATGTACTACCGCTCAAAAGTTTTCAAGTGAGAATTTGTTTTTGAAAGAAGTCTCTGTGAGGGAAAAAATTATTTGATCCCCTGCTGATTTTGTATGTTTGCCGACTGACAAAATAATGATCAGTCTATAATTTTATTTGAACAGTGAGAGACAGAATAACAACAATAACAACAATAACAACAAAAAATCCAGAAAAATGCATTTCAAAAAAGTTCTAAATTGATTTGCATTTTAATGAGTGAAATAAGTATTTGATCCCCTTTGCAAAACATGACTTAATACTTGGTGGCAAAACCCTTGTTGGCAATCACAGAGATCAGACGTTTCTTGTAGTTGTTCTTGGGGTCATAGGCAGCATTCCTTCTTCTCCAAACACGGCGAGTTGAGTTGATGCCAAAGAGCTCGCTTTTGGTCCCATCTGACCGCAACACTTTCATCCAGTTCTCCTCTGAATCATTCAGATGTTCATTGGCAAACTTCAGACGGGCCTGTACATGTGCTTTCTTGAGCTTTTCTGTGGGCGCTGCAGGATTTCAGTCTTTCATGGCGTTGTGTGTTACTTATTGTTTTCTTGGTGACTATGGTCCCAGCTGCCTTGAGATCATTGACCGTGTAGTTCTGGGCTGATTCCTCACCGTTCTCATGATAATTGAAACTCCATGAGGTGAGATCTTGCATGAAGCGCCAGACAGAGGGAGATTGACTGAGTTAGTTTGAGTTAACTATTGTCACCTTTCACCAAGCTGCTTGTCTTGTAGCCCATTCCAGCCTTGTGTAGGTCTGCAATCATGTCCCTGACATCCTTGAACAGCTCTTTGGTCTTCTTCATGGTTGAGAGTTTCAGCAAGATTTCTGGCTCCCAGGTGTCTTTTATACAGGTAACAAACTAAGATTAGGAGCACTCCTTTTAAGAGAGTGCTCCTAATCTCAGCTTGTTACCTGTATAAAAGACACATGGGAGCCAGAAATCTTTCTGATTGATGAGGGATCAAATACTTATTTCCTCATTAAAATGCAAATCAATTTCTAACTTTTTTGTTTTAAATTGTTTTGGACTTTTTTGTTGTTATTCTGTCTGTCACTGTTAAAATAAACCTAACATTAAAATTATAGACTGATCATTTCTTTGTCAGTGTGCAGACATACAAAATCATCAGGGGATCAAATAATTTTTCCCTTTGCTGTAACATTGTGAAATATTTTAAGGCTGTTACTCCAGGCTTCAGTCTCACACAATCCTTTAGAAATCATTGTACTATGCAGATTACTATGCTGACCTTCCCAAATGAACTTGCCATTTACGTAATGTATTTTGCGTTTCTTATTAAAATCCACCTTTCTACAGTTCTGTCATGAAAGTCAAGTCAATGTGATTTTGAGTTCACACGTATAATTATGTTGTAGCCATTATCACAACACAATTCATTATTCATTTCACAGGGTTCAGTGTGCACTGTATATAATGGATACTGAAAACTAAAGTTAATCACAGCTCATAATAATGCAACTTTGACTTCCACAATGTAAAAAATAGAAAAGTAGTGTAAAACTTCAGTATGAAGTGACATTTTCTGTTTGTCTTTTAAAACAGTTAATGTGAAAAAAAGCTGGAATTGATTCCTGGTATACTTAGCAGTCAGCAAAACTTGGCTCAGAACTTGGCTACTGATTGCAGTTACTAAATAGCAGTCTGGTATTGAGATGTAACAAGTATGATGCTCAGGTAAATGGCACAGCATTAGGGAAATCTCACAAACAACTGACACTCTTGGATGTGGAGCTGATGGGCAGCTGCTCAGAAATCAAGCCATGCCATTGGTCCATATCCACATCTGTTGTTTTTAAAGAAGCCCTCAAATTGATTGGATGAGATGAGGGTTTCTCTGCCAGGTATTGTAAGCATATAGATGCTCTGCAAATGAATTACTTTGTTGCAATAGGAAGACTTGACCACTTAGCTTTTTTCTGTCGTCTTCTATCCCTCCATCTGCTTAGCTTCTTTAAAGCCTGAGAAATATAGACATCCAAACACTCTCATTATCAACGGCAACTACTCCCCCACCGACTGTAGTCTGAAATAAATACTTGGACAGGCCAGTCAAAGCCCATCCAATCTCTCATCTTCCTCATTAAAGCACAGAATGAAAGCGAATAACAGCGGCACAAAAAAACACAAAGGCCAGACTGTTTTTCACATATTGCGCTGATTAGCACAAAAAGAGGCCTCATTTTTTTGCGCTTTCAAAATTTGAAATTGTCGCCAGGAAATTGGAGTGAAAAGTAGGCTGATACCTTGGCCAGGACTGCAATTTTCTTTAATTTAGTGCTGCTTTGAATACAGTGTTGCTTGAACGCTTTGTTTGTCTGCTGTCTGATTTGTATTCCTGCTTCTCAGGTGTCCGAAAGGTGTGATTATGTGTACGTCAATGGCAAGGAGACGCGTGGGAGGGTGAGAATGATGGTCAACTTCACCTACAGTTACCTCAGCGCTCAGCTGGAGGTGAGCGTGTGGATGCCTCGACTTCCTCTACAGATCGAGATGTCCGATCCAGAGCTCAGCCAGATCAGGAGCTGGAGAGTTCCTGTAGATGCTGCCAACCAGAGGTCAGTGATGTTTTTGTTTCAAGAAATCACATTTGACCTTGGTCTTCAAGTGTGGAAAACTCCACATTTTATAACCTTATGTTTTTCCCGATTGTGTGTAGGATATGCTGTTCTGCATTTTCATCCTGAAGTTAACAAATAATGGTTCTTTATTGGTATTGTGGTTCCCAAACTTTCCTAAATCCACTGATTCTTACTTTAACACTTATGCAAGCGAATCATGCCCACAGCACACCTAACAAAACAATAATGGTGGATACGTTAGCCGAGTGCTGACGTGACTAAGTGGTGAAACAATACAGTTGGAAACCAAAATATGGCTACATTCTTTATTATTAAACAAGGTAATTAGAACAACGACAGTCTACATTAATCAACATGTTCTTAGAAATAGTGGGTTCACAGCGAATTATCAGAACTATTTTAGTAAGACAGTAATATTGTAAAGCTGCATTAGGTATAAATTACATATTAGCACAAAAAAAACTTGATATTTTGAGCACTCAATTGAAAATGTACACGTAACGCATCAATCGTACTTACAGGTTGTGGTTTGGAAACGCTTGTTGGTTCAAATAAAGAAGGTACGGACTTATGTTTCATGTACAAGCGTTTAGCAAATCTCACCAAGATTAGAGAAGCAGAATTGTGGAAAAATGAATTTTAACCACTGATTCTTCATGTCATCATCTTTTGGCAATGAAAACAAAACAAACCTGCTTTCACAGCGCAGAACACAGCGTGTTTACATCATGTTGAGAAGACGCTAAGTAGTGGAAGTGTTTCTGGGCAGGTCAGAGCGTTCATATTTCACAGGAAAAGTGAGGATTATGTTAATTTATACAACAGTTCTCAACGGTTCTCAAATCTGATTGGTTGAGAACTGTGAGGTATTCTACTGGTATCGTTACAGGAACGCCCTTTCACAATTTTGTATCACTCCGCGTGTTCTAGCCGGGACATTTTTTCCGAGTGTAATGGCGGACGTCCAAATCCCGTATCATTTTATAAATATTACTCTTTTTGTGTCACAGAATGTAGTTTTAAGAGGTTTACAGGCTAGAATGTACTTGTTTATAGTTCAAATATGCAGTTTGTTAATAAAGATAACGTCTGTTTGAAAATTTGCTTCGTCGTTTTCAGAGAGCGCTCTCACCACGGCCAGATCTTCTGGAATTTACCGCTGGCTCTGCTCTCTGTAGTGGTTACACATGACATGTAATTCATTGTGGGTAAATCTAACGGGCAGTCTTTGATATCAATAATCTATTATTTGTTCCAGAGAAGAAGATACTTCATGTAGCATGTTTATGTAAATTAAATTTTAAAATGAAAAGTTAAGCGGAAGTTATTTTTAGCTTCAACAACAGTTTATCACAGCGAATAAATGCACTGAGCAGCAAAATCACCCTTAACAGATGAACAGATATAAACGCTTTCTTCAGTAAACATTCAAACTAATGCCATATCATCATGAATATGAATAATGAATGATCAGATGCATTATGTTAATCACTCGCTCAGTCCATCTCTCTGTGATAATACTCAAACATGATACAGTGAAGTTTTAATACAGTAATACAATAGGCTTTCAATGAAACAACTCAACATTCCTTCGTTACAAGTTCTAAAGTGACGTTTTGGAATTAGTAACGAAGAAGCTTATGCTCAGCTAACTAACCGTCAAACTTTGATTTGAATTTGTGGCGGAAGGAATAGTTCGCACAAAAGAGGGCTTTTAAAGACACTCCGTTGTTATTTTGTTTATGTATTTACACACTTGTGCCGTCGAACTGTTGTATAAACGCAATATCACATGAGTAGACTTGAGATATGGCTGTATATCAGCACTCTGCGGCCTCGTGCCTACGGCGAATCACAACCGTGCCGATATACAGCCATATCTCAAGTCTACTCGTGTGATATTGCTCATGTGTTACCCAGTGATGTATATCGGTAACAGGCAGAAGATTTGAACTCTTGACTCTTGACTCTTTCTTCTGAGAGACAATATCTTTATTTATCATGCACTTTTTTGATTAACAACTTTGCAGACTGTTTACATTGAAGGATAGCTACCTTACAAACTGCAAAAGATATATTTTTCGAAAACCCATATGACCTGCTCTTTAAATATGGAGCAAAACTTCACAAACATTAGAAATGTAAGTTGTGTCGAATATTACATGACCTATTTACATATTTAAAAAATAAAAAAGAACCAAATTATAGTGCTGTAAATGGAACATTTCTGTAAATTCTAATTGAGATGAAAGGAGCCTGGAAACTATGTTCTGTCAAGTTTTATAATCTTTAGCTGAGCAGAAAATATCCTGCACAGCCCACACATGTTATGCAATATGGTTCTCCTGTTGATTTGAAAACGCAAAGATTTCATACATTACTGTAATAAGTCTCTCAGCTCTGCACAGCACCAGTGATGCTGAGGCTCGCTGGTGTTAGCCTGCCCTGTTTTTATCAACCCTTTCCTCAACCATTTTCATGCTCTGTCGCATGATGGAGGTGGGGGGAGGATGCGGACGCTGACTTTTTAATTACCGCAGGGTCGTTTTCAGGCACACCTGCCTCTGACACACCAGCAGCCGACAACACGCAGGTTAATGCTGCCGTACGCTACGGATATCCACAAGATAATTTTTAATTACTCTTCCAAAAGAAACTCATGCATGATAAGTGAGAACAGGATGACGGATGACAGATGGAATGAGCGGTGGAGAAATTGCAAAGCACTGATGAGTCTAAGGAATAAGTTTGGTTATACTTTAAGTTGTTTGGTTGTCATCAGTAATGTGTGGTTGCCAGCAAGCAGACTGTGTGGATTGCACAATGATCGCTCCTCCATTATCTCAGCATGAAGATTCTCTGACTGGACCTCCTCTTGCACAAGTCCACTTGGGTATTTAAGCATTTATAATAAATAAATTAAAAAACTCACAGTGGAGGCCAAAATTATAAAAACATTTGTATTTGCATGTGCTAAAATATGGTTTTAAGTCAGTTATTTCTATCTTTTGCTGTAGTGTGTCAGTGGGAAGTATCAGTTTAAATTTTTAACATTAATTTTGCCATTAATTGTAATAAACCACTGATATTTTTGTATGCACAAGGAGTCAACAACAGATCTGATCTCATCATCATTTAGTCTATCTGGTACGATGTGAAGAAACAGAACAAACTCAGAAAGACTAAATCCTGAAGAACTGTGGCAACGTCTCCAAGATGCTTCAAGACACATACCTTCCAAAGCTACTTGAAAAACTATACGCAAGTGCACCTAGGTCAAAAGCTGCTTTAACCGCAAAGGATGGTCACAGCAAATGTTGATTTAGTTTAGTGAATAGAAGTTAATTGAGAAAGAAAATCTATTTATGACATTATCTTTGACAGCATCCTCATTTTACACAAGTGCCTACACCTTTGAACATTAATGTAGCTTTGCAGGTAGGTTTCTTAAAGCATCTTGGAGATGTTGCCACAGTTCTTTTGGATTTAGTCGTCTGTCTCAGTTTGTTTTGTTTCTTCATGTCATTCCAGACAGACTATACTGACGCACTACAGCAAAAGATAGAAATAACTGACTTAAAAACATTTTTAAGGTGAAAATACTAGTGTTCTAATAATTTTGGCCACCACTGTAAGTGAACTGAGAGAGTTTAGCAGTCATAAATATTTCTTACTTGCCATGAAATTGTATTTTATTTTTTTATTATGTATACATTTTTGTCCTTGTGACAATTGAATTATTTAAACATTTTTTCTTGCATATTAGCAAAATCCTTTAAGGCAGGTTCATGCGACGGCCATCTTCGCGCAATCCTCCAGGCAGCTCTTTTCTTTGCAGTAAGTTTACATACAATAGACATGGAAGTACATCTATCTACTTGAATGAGGAAAGACTGATTCTCAATATGAGCCATAGTGTCGCTCACAGCGTCTTTCTCTATTATATCAGAGTCTCAATTATCTGTTCATTATTTTGTTCCTAACATGATCATTTGATGGCTTATGGTGATAAATATTCCATATTATGTGTTGCCACATGGAGTTCCACAGGAAATAACAATCCCGGCGATCATCAATGGAAACTTGACAAGGTTTTTTTGTAGTGGAAAAAAGTTATTTTGACTATAAAAAGGTTCTTCATACGGAGAAAAACATGTTTCTTTAAAGGGAACCCCAGGTATCTTAATAAAATATGTAGTAGAAATCCTATTAAATATTTATGTTATTTTAAAAATCATTTTATACATATTTTGGAGCACCATTATTTTGATGACGTCAAATGATACTGGCACTACTTGTTGCTATTTTTACCATTCAAAATAAAAATAGAAATTAAAATACTGAGATGATGCCACATTGTGTGGCTTTTGATTGTAAGTTTTTAGTTGAAGGGCGATGAGAAGAAGAGGAGAAAAGAATGGGAAGATGCCTGTGGATGAGTAAAACTTTCTAAAGACCCGCGTCTTTGTTCTCTCCACTTTAGCCCTAATGCCTTTTAGGCTTTTAGTAGATCACAACAACTGAAAGGGCTTACAAACGGCAGAAACAAAAAATGCTAGATGCCATCCTGGCAGGATGTAAACATGCCGACATTTGTCATGAGTTTGTCAACACCATTTAGTTTAAGCCTACGCTTATATCCATTGCCACCTGTAAGCTTTTTCAGTCTTGCAGTAGCTGTGGTTATCGTATCAGTATTTTTTTTCTTCCAGAGTTGTGTATTCTGAGTTGTGTTGCGGTAAAAATAGCAACATGAGGGAATACATTTTAACTGAATTGTTATTTGTGGCTGAGCTGTTTCTTTAAGATAGTGGCCAGCTGGTGAGTTGCATTCATCAAAAGCCCATGTTTACTCGCATTTGGCACTTGACGAGTCTTAAATTTGCACCCTTGCTGTAGCGTATGTGCCCTTGGTCCGAGGTTGCGTCTGTCTCGGGTAGCGTTTTGAGAGCGGGAAAAACATGCGGTTATGTTGTAAGACTGAGTCTCATTATTCCTGAGACCTCCTGTGACCTGACATTCCTCAGCTGAGTGCCGCCTGCCCTGTTTATACACCTGTGTTCTGTAAATGTCATGCTGTTTCTACTGTCGGTCAGGCGTCGTTACGTAAAAGTCTAGAGGAGCGTGGCCTCCCCTCTGGTCAAAGCCACCATGTTAACCTGCCACTGTTGTTGTTTTTTATTTTGGATGACTTCGACTCATTAAAAATAATGGAACAGTCAGAGCTGCAACACAACCCCCCCTTCCCCCCTCACCTGGTGCAGGGCTGTTTTTGTGAGGAGAGGAAATGCATCACTGTAATGTGAATAGGGTTCACAGCCCGTTGAAGCGACTCACCTGTTAGAAGAGGCTAAAAGCACTGCTGTTCTGTGTATTTATCATTAATGGCTTTTCCTTTTTTCTTAGAAAGTAAATTCAAAGTATTCAGAGTAAATGCAAGTTTTTGTTTTTACACTTTTACCTAAATCTTTAAGGCAGCAATTTTAGCACACAGTAGGTTGAGAACAGAATATATATTTTTTTCACAATTCTTATGTAATTTCTATTTTAATTTGTCCACCAAATTATTTTTTGTTGAAAGTACAAGTTTTTTGTAACCTTTTGTAATCTTAGTTTTCAACAATATTTTTGTTGTATATATATATTTTATATATATTTTATATATAAATAATTCCTTCCTCAAAAAAGAAAACAAGAAAAAAATCTAAAACATGCAAAGCAGTCCAGCAAACACTTTAAAATAGAATAGAATAGAAAATGTTTTTTAACCATTTTATTTTCTACTCAATTTGAGCATCAATAAATTTAAAACATTAGTAAAAATGAATTAGATTTTACCTAAAAATACTATTTTTCACACTTTTTAATTATATATACAGTTGCAATCAAAATTAGATACTGCCCAGATTTTACAAATACAAGCTTTTTTTTTTAAAGGGATCCAGGACTTTATAAAAATTGCATCTATAACATCTGTATAATTATTTTTGAGTTTTAGGATTTTTTTTATAACACGTCACCAATTATTCAACCTCTATTCAACGTTGCTGTTTTTTAGTCACTTATTTGTGTGGTGTCGAACTAAATTGTCTTAAAACACAATTAAAGCTTTAGAAACTCTATTAGAAAACAGAACTAGCTTGAGCTTTTAGCCCATGCATGTGCTGAAGTTTGAGTAGCAAATATGGCAAAGTCAACAGAGCTCTAACAAACGCTATAAAGAAATCATTTATTACTTTATAAAGTCTATAAAGGGCTACATGAAGATTTCCAAAATATTAAAAGTTCCTAGAGACACAGCTGGCAGCCTTATTCCTTAGTTTAAAATGTGTTGTACCAGAAAACCTTGGAGGGTGTTGAACAAAAAAAGCACAATATCATAAAATGTTTGATCAGAACAACTGAGGGAAAAAACCTGCAATGTACAGCCAAAGACTTGCAAGATAAACCGACGAAAGGAGGATAAACATTTCAATGCAGTGTATAAGAACACTAGATAAGTATGGCCTTCCAGTTGAGGCATCTTGCAACCATGAACAAAATAAAGGCTGACGTGAATATGCTAAAATTCATTTGGATAGACCTGTGGAGTTCTGGAAGAATGTTTTATGGAATGATGTGATTAAACTGGCAAAACTTATGAGCAGAAGAACAGCATCTCCATCATCAAACATTGAGGTGGATCAGTCCTGTTACGGGGGTGTTTTACTGTTGCAGGAAATCATGACTATATGAAGGACGTCATGGAATTTTTTGAAGTATCAGGCCATTTTGGCAAGAATTGTGATGCCTTTGGTGCAAAGAATGAAGCTAATGATTAATGGACTTTCCTGCAGGATAATCATCCCAAAGTATACATCCAAATCTACTTATGCTTGGTTCAGGGATCAGTCATAGAATGGTCTTGAGTGGCCTGTTCAGTCTCCAGATTTAATTCTCGTTGAAAATATTTGGTTGAATTTGAAGAAAGCAGTGGCAAAGTGAAAACCAAAGATTATCAGTGGTCTAAAAGCTATTTCAGGCGAGGAATGGACCAAGATTGCAGTAGAGAGGTGACAGAAGCTTTACAAGCACTTCCAAGCAGCGTTTATTGGTGGTTTTAAAGCGGAAAAGATTCTGTACCAAATTTGATATTTGGGGGTTGAATAATTTTGAACATAAACGTTTAGAGCCAATTTTCATTATTATTCAATTACGTTCTCAAAAATATTCGAATGTATATTAATAAACTTTCTCTAATAGTTTACAGATGCCTTTTTTTTTTGTTCTCTTGCAGGTCAAGGGAGTTGAATAATTTTGATTGCAACTGTATTTTATATAGGGATGCACCGATATGAATCGGCCGATCATGCTTGCGCGTTTTGTCACTAAAGCCGGTTCTGTAATCAGCAGTAAATGCCATCAGGTGCGTGATTTCACGTTGAGCCGTATATACTACACACAGCCGTTGTTTACCGACGAGCTGCGCACATTCACTCTGATAATGAACATTGATTTGCGCAGCTCGTCGGTAAACAACGGCTGTGTGTAGTATATACGGCTCAACGTGAAATCACGCACCTGATGGCATTTACCGCTGATTACAGAACCGGCTTTACTGACAAAACGCGCAAGTGATCGGCCGATACATATCGGTGCATCCCTAATTTGATATATTTTCTTTTAATGTTTAATAGAATAGAATAGAATAGAATAGACCCATTTGTTAAGGAATGCTACTGAAATTTAACCAGATACAGCAGGATGGGACGTAACATTTGGTATTGATTGGTCTTTTTACTGCAGGCCTGGAGAGGATGACCGGGATGACGGAGCCAAAAAGGATCGTAGCTGTGGTCCACAGTACCAGAGCTCCACCGTCCGTGTGCTCACACACTTTGAGGCAGAGCCAGAAGAATGGCAGGGCCAGCCAGACTTCCTCTTGGGCAGTGATTGGCAGGTGGACGTGACAGAGTTGGTGAGAGACTCTTTAAGGGTGGCGGATACACGCGTGGCCAAGCTGTCAGAAGAACAGGTCCTGATCGGCCTGAACAACGGCGTCACCAAGGTTCAGGTGAGAAACATGAAGAAGTGAAGTGATGTACTATAAAAAAAAAACTGTGAATATCTTCACAGAAAATGAAAACCACAACAATAATCTACTAAATCTATAGATTTTCAGCATTATTAAAACTTTTTCCATGACTCATCTGTTAGAGCATATTATGCAATTTCCTCAAAACACCACAAGCAGAGCTGCCCATTTTGTCAGGAACAAAACTGACAGTTACAGCTGACTAAGCCGCAGTTCCCTTGTGTTTATACTGCATGAATAAAATGTGAGGACGTCCTTGTTTTCTTGGAAAATCCAGGCTGTCATTTGTCTATTTCTCAGTGTGGATGAGAGGTGAATCAGTCCGAGTTGTGATGTGACACGTGTACACTGTCAGACGAGAGCTAGACAGCACACCATCTCTCACTCCGATCTGTCACAGCTTGCACGCTGTCTGTCTGCACATCTCACAGCTCTTGTGACAAACGATAATCTCCTTTATTAAGACCTACTAATTAAGGGTCGGTCTGTAAAAATCACACTTTTTTCTTATAGATGTCACATTATACGTTCACACATAAATACACCTTCTAGACAAGCTGAAAGTGCCATTAGAGTGCTATCAGACAGCAAAAGTATACGTCGGAGCCACAGGTGGAGAGCGCTTCGATTTGATCCATTTGCTGAAAATTAAAATCAGATAAAAAGCCCAGTAATGGTAGGATGGAATACGTGAAGTCTGAAAACCAGTGCTGCTTTATAGATCGAGATCTCCGAAATCAAAAACCCACCACTTAACCACCAAATTACCAATCGTCCACCTTGCTATTAGAACAAACTCGCTATTAAATTTTAAAAAGCCCCACCTGTTTTTCCAGTTCATTAAAACTAAATTGAATGACTAATTACTTGGAATTAGAAAAGGGAAAATGCGTGTGGTTTCAAAATTAGAGTAAGAATTAGTTTCAAAGTAGACTATTTGGAAGAAAAGATTTGTTGAAGTAGCGTAGCTAGCACTAACTTCTGTTTTATAGATCTATTTATAAAAAGTGGAGCACTGGGGCAGCATCTTACGCAATATTGGGTAATGCCCGAGGCTCCTGTTGCTTATTCTTATTTTATGTCTAATTAATAAATCTCTCAATTCAAATGGCAAATTAGGATGCGCTCGGAATAAGAGTGGAATATAAAAACAGAATACGAATTTTTTTTTTGTTTTTTTTTTTACCTTAACGTGGCTGCATTTTAGAGTGGAAAAACTGTTGCCTCTGGACTTCCACAGAGTGTGCAAATGATGGTTAGAAGCAAGTGCGGGCTTGACAGTAGAAGTTCCACTTACAGATAGAAAGTAAATGGCTTCTGACACTTCATTATAACATAATGAATGTGGAAATATGGAGGTGGCTGCTTTGCCATTAATTGATCCAGATAGGAAGTCTTCTCATCACGTTTTATGTCGAAGTCATTTCCTTGCCTGTGCATCAGATATTGCCATATGGCCGAGGGCGGACAGCTGTCATTTAGATTTTTGAAATTGCATGTAGCTTACTCGTTTTTTTTCATGTCACCAAGTTTGGATGAGAAACTAGGAGAGAATTTGCAGTTGTTTTACAGTGTTATGTAACAGAAGCATATCTGTCTGCGTTTTTATCCAGGTGATGTCCCCGTTGTCAGACTCTGTTCTGGCTGAGAGGATGATTCGGGTTTTGGATGATAAAGTCACTATTACAGAGCTGGGCGTGCAGCTGGTTTCTGGCCTTTCTTTGAACCTTCAACTCAGCCCAGGAAGCAACAGAGCCATCGTGGCCACGGCTACAACACAGGAGACCATGCACAGTGTTAATCAGGTATATGTTATAGTAATAATGTTATTTTATTATTATTTTCAGTTATTGTTATTTATTATTATCAGAATAATACATACTGCATTGTTAATTTTCATTATTATTGTTATCAATTTCATTCATATTCTATTAATGTTTAATTTCATACTATCAATCATATATTTTTCTAGTGGAGTGTAGTGTATTGTGCACAGGGCTTGAATTGAAGGGGGATGGCACCCCCCTTGTTGATTTATCAACTAAATAATGGCGATTGGCCAGTCAGAACTTGGTGGGCGAGCTTACACATGTTTTCGTAATTTTTTCCGCAATGTTTCAAGCCAACTTCTGGCATGCTTTAAAAAGAAGACAAGATAATAAGGTATGATATTTCCTTGATTAGAGTTTTAAGACATTCCCCAAAAATAAAGTTATTGTTCTGTACTATGTGTGACTGTGAGGACAAGGAACAATGCTGATAGAGAGAGACGAGGGATGCGATCCGTTCAGAAATGAATGTTCATGCTAGCTGACATTATCAAGTAGACTAAATCAGTGACTTTTTAAAAAACAAAGAAATACACATCTTGAGAGTCCAAAAGCCTATTAAAATAAAGTTAGAATGCCTTCATAATTTAAGTAATGAAAGAAAAATATCCTTGAGTTTGTTTTATCTTTATATGGCTTGTTAAGTAATATCACACAAGAATCAGCACATGTGCATTGTCGCAAATGGTAAATAAAGTTTATACAGCAATTGAACAGACATGAATTTAATTGAGTGAATTACATTTTAGACACATTTAGTCTTTTTTCCTGATTTGCAAATTAAACATTTCTAAACAAAGTCAGAGCAGAGGTGTTGTTTGTCTCAGAGCAACGCTGCGGTGTTTCTTTTTTTCTGAATGGATCTGTTTTTGATTTGAACAAATCAAGTGAGCCAATTAAACAATGATCCTTTCATAAAGATTCTTTTATTTTGCAAAAATGGAATGAGTGAAGGATTCAATGAATCATTCATTTAAACAGACACTTGCCGCCATCTAGTGGTGGTTGTAGTGTCATTTATTTATTCATGACAAGCCTAAATGTGTGTGTGCAGGTATTGGTTTAACCTACATTGTAAGGACCAAATGTCCCTATTCAAAATAAATAAATAAATAATAAAACCTTAAAACGTTTGATTTTGTGGGGGCACTTTATTTAAAAATAATTAATTTAATTTAAAGCCTAATTTTTGTTAAATAAAAAATTATTTAAAAATGAGACGCATTTTGTAATAATTTATAATAACAGGACCCCCACCCCACCATCCCCCTTGAGGTATGGAAGCCCAGTTTCCGCCATTGAATAAAAAAATTAAAAAGAGGTTTAGTGCAACTTTTTATCTCACAATTCTGACTTTTTTTCTCAGAATTGCATGATACAAACTTGCAATTCTGACTTTTTTTCCCCAGAATTGTAAGATATAAACTTGCAATTGTGAGTTATAAAATCATAATGGCGAGATATAAACTTACAGTTGACTTTTTACTCATAATTGCATGGTATTAACTCACAATTGTGAGACATATTGTCAGAATTGCAAGATAAATCTCACAATATTTTTTTTTTTTCACAAATGCAGGTTTATATCTCGCAATTTTGACTGTTCATGCAGTTCTGAGTTTTTACCTCAGCATTGTGAAATATGAGCTAACAACTGCAAGTTATGAAGTCCAGTTTTGAGGGAAAAAATGACTTGATAGGTTCTCAAATAAAAAAATTCTAATATAGAAATTGTTTTACATATCTGACTTTTTTCTCAGACTGGTGCGATATTAACTCACAGTGTGTGTTATAAAGTCAGAATTGCAAGATATAAACTCACAATTGACCTTTTTCTCATAATTGCATGATATCTGACTTTTTCACGCAGTTCTGATTTTTTTTTCTCAAAATTGTGAAATATAAACTAGCAATTGCGAGTTATGGGGTCCAATTTTAAGAGAAAAAATTGTTCTCAAAGAAAAAAAATGTAATATAGAAATGAAATCTCAAATCTGATTTTTTTTCTCTCTGATTTGCATGCTATAAACTCATAATTGTGAGTTTATAACAGATTTGTGATATATATAAACTCAGTTCTGAGAAAAAAGTCAGAATTATGTTTGTATCTTGTAATTCTGACTTTATAACTTGCAGTTGCAAGTTTATATCACAATTTTGAGAAAAAAAGTCAGATTTGTGAGTTTCTATGTTGCAATTCTGACTTTATAACAGGCAATTGCAAGTTCACACAATTTTGACTTAATTTCTTAGAATTGAGAATTTATATCTCACAATTCTGAGAAAAAAACTGAACTGTGAGATGTAAACTCAGTCGTGAGAACAAAAGGCAATTACCTTTTTTTTATTTTTATTGAATAGCAAAAATGGTCTTCCATAATACAGGGTAGCCCCGTCCACTGTGAAACCTCATTGAAAATTTCAGCCACATGCAGTTAAATTGCGAATTGTATTCTGGCACTCCGGTCACAATTTTGCATACTTCCGTGTCCGTTTCTCCGAAATGTAGGGTTGTTTTATCCACGAGCAGGTGCAATCACTATAATCACTGTCATTATGGACAAAGTCGTCTGACATGGGCCGCATGTTGATGAGGAGCCGCGGTTTGTTAGTGGATCATGCTGTTCAGGGCTGCCCACTTATTCTGAGTCATCTCACATTTAAAACCTATTCTGATTAGTCTGATTTCACAAATCCTTTGCATCGGCGGGGGTTTCCTCTCTTCTCCACGTTGATAGACATAAAACGGGCAGATTGGTTGAATCTCCCACTGATCGGTGCGTCTGTTCTCTTTGAAACATGGTTTTGGTGACTTTTAAAGCTTTTGAACAGTCCTGCAATGGGGTTAAGAATCATGCATACACTACTTGATGCAAGAAAATTAGCATTACCAGAGAGCATCTGTTCATGTCGTGTTTTCCTTTCAGGAGTCCCTTGTCAGCGCGTGGCTTCAGTTCAGCGATGGCTCCATGACCCCTCTAGACCTCTACAACCCTGCACATTTCGTGCTTACAGCCACCTCGCTGGACGACCAGGTGGTCTCAGTGAAAAAAAGCACTAACTGGAGGTGGCCAGTGGTGGTGGCTAAAGGTGAAGGTCAAGGCATGCTGGTGCGTTTGGAAATGTACGGACCCGAATCGTGCCAGAAAACCAAGCGCCGTACAGTTCTGGCCGCAGGCAATGCAAACGTCCATGTGAAATTCGGCCGTGATGAAGAAACAGGAAACAGTGCAAGCGATAGGAGATACAGGCCCAATGCACCATACTACGGCGGTTCGATCTCAGACATGGAGGCTGGAATCATGAACCGAGGTGCTACTACCATCAAAACCTCAATTCCAGGAAAAGCAAGCGGCGACAGGCTCTCAGCAGGTGATATTCCAGTGGATTTCTCAGAATTCCCAGCTCAAGCAGATCTTCCACCTGGACGTAATGCGGAGGATGACCTGCTGCAGTCTCGCCGCGGGCTTACGGACCTAGAAATAGGCATGTACGCCCTCCTAGGTGTCTTCTGCCTGGCCATCCTGGTGTTCCTAATCAATTGTGTCTCCTACGCCCTCAAGTATCGCAACAAGCAGCTCCCACTTGAGGGCCAGGAGACTATGGCTCACGCCCACGACTGGGTTTGGTTAGGCCATGATGCCGAGCTGTTGGAAAGCCAGGCTGGTTTGTGTCTGGACCAAGAGGAGCTTGGTGGCACCATGGACTCTGGGCTGGGCCTGGAGGAAGGTAGCCAGCTCCTCAATGGCCTTTCTTCTCAGAAGAGTGTTCAAGGCCAGGTCCACAGGTCAGCCTCTGACTCAGGGTGCGCTGGGAGAGATCACAAGAGCGAGTCTATAAACTCACCCACAACCAAAAGGAAACGCGTCAAGTTCACCACTTTCAGCCATAGCAAGCCCAGCAATGGTTGCCCGTCTATAAGCCCCCTTCTCATTGGTCAGAACGACATCAAATGGGTATGCCCAGACATCGAGCTTGGGGACTCCAAAGAGCTCCGGAATTACATGGAAAGGTTAAACGAAAATGCTACTAAGAACATTGCATAGTGGGCTTGTAGTTATTTATGTATTTTTCAGACAAATGCGTAGCTCACCCATATGCCTTCTAGGTAAGGTGGTGGCGGTGGGGTGGGGATGGAGGGGGGGGGGGTGTTGGCCTGACTCTTCTGCACTCAGACAAACTCACATCTCACCATGAAAAGACAAGCCATTCATCTGGTCTTGTTTCCATGGCAACTGTCATGAGGGTTCATCATCAGGAACGAAGGAAAACAGAGATGGTTGTGAAAGCGCTGAGGATGTGAGAACATTGGATTATGAGAAATGTTTCAATTGAGATGTCTATATTTTCTTTTTTCAAAGAAGAGGATATTCCATTTCTATATTAAAAAATATATATTTGTGTTTCCCTTTTTTTTTCTTATTTTATCACACTAAAGCCTGGTCGGTACCTTTTCGTGAGTGAATATCTCAAAGAGCTGACATTTAAACATATCAGTTGCGTGCTGGAAACCGAAGCATTTCCACAAATTGAACACTGACTGGCTCTGGCCATGAGTGAGAACACATTTTGTAAGGTTTTACATATTTTTATACATCTCTGTTGCTGTCCGTGTTTGTGTGTCTACTGTATTTCTCCAAAGACTCGCTCCCATATGTAAAAGCATGTGAATTCAAAGTAAGGACGAAAAATGTCTATTTTGGAACTTTTTTTTCACCAACAGTTTGAATGAACATGTATATACTGCAGAAGACTTCTGGGAAAACAGGCAGATAAATGACCCTCCACGTCTCTTTGAGAGCTGTTGAGCAAATTGTATTGTTGTAGGTAGTGTTATCAATATTGTATAATATGTTGTTTACGGTATTAGAATGATAGATGGTATGCACTCCAATTGCTTATGTATGTGTGCTATAGCATTTGTTTTCTTTTTCCGTTTCTTTGTTTTGCTGTTTTGCTTTGCTTTTTTTTTTTCATTCTCCTATTTTTCCCCCCTTACAGTGATTACAGTATAGGACATAAGAGATATCCAACCTATCTAAATGACTGTTCTTCTGATTAGCCTAATGATTAGGTTATAGTTAACTGTTTTGGATGAGTTTGGAGGTGCAGTCCTCAGGTGATGTGATCGATGCAGTGCATACTTTGGTAAGAAAATCACAGAACAGTTTATATGTGAATAAATTGATTGGTCAAACACTCTATCTATATTAGTTGACCGTTTCTAACCATCTTAAAGAACTTAATCAATACTCAATTACCCTTAACACAATTTATTTCCTAAAGCATTCTCTCTAAGACAGTGTGTGTATACTGACTAATTCCTCATCCAGGTGTATTGGCACGAGATCTAATGTCCATTGTAAAAGAAAGACCAACTGGATTGTCCAAATTTGTCTTATTTAGAGTGCCTTGCGAAAGTATTCATACCCCTTCATTTTTTCACATTTTATGTTGCTCCCTTACATTAAACTGCTTTAAATAATTTTTCCCACATTAATATAAACTCCATACACCATAATGGCAAAGCAAAAATCATGTTTTTACATCTTTGCATCAAATAAAAAACTTGATGATTCCATTGCATAAGTATTCATACCCTTATCTGGGACAGTTGAAATTTAGCTCAGGATCATTCGTATTGCCTCCTGGCCAAACTGAGCAATTGATGGAGAAGAACCTTGGCTAGAGTGATGACCAAGAACCTCACTGCAACACTCCACCAATCTAGGCTTTAAGGTGGTGTGGCAAGACTCAATCCTCTTCTCAGTAAAATATGAAAACACACTTGAAATTTGCTTTTAAAAAAAAGAATATAAAGGACCCTCAGACACTGAGAAACAAGATTCTGTTGTCTGATGAACCTCAGTTCCAAGCATCATGTTTGAAGGAAACCAGGCACCTGCAAAGTACCATCCCAAAAGTAAAATGTGCTGGTAGGTTTTCCAGTGGCAGGGACTGAGGGACTCGTCAGGGTAGAAGAAAATCTCAGTGTGCCAAAATATTGAATGAAAACACAGTCCAGAGCATTCAGAACCTCTGACTGGGCAGAAGCTTAACCTTACAACAGGACAATGAACCTATACTGTAAGCACACATTGTGAATGTCCTTGAGTGGCCCAGCCAGAGCCTGGTCTTGAACCCAATCAAACATTTTTGGATAAACCTGAAAATGTCTGTCAGACTCTATCCAAGCTGACAGAGCTTGAGAGGTGAAGAGATGAGGTGAAGAATATCAGATAATTGCCAAATGTTGATGTGCAGATATTGTTGCATCAGACCTAAAAAAGACTTCAGACTGTAAAGGTGCTTCATCTAAGTACAGTTATGGGTATGAATACTTATGCACTTATGTACTTATTTCAGTATTTTTATTTTTAATATTTTTAAGTTGTGACAATTTTGTTTTGGCTTTGTCATTATGGTCCATTGAGTGTAGATTGATGTAGGGGGGAAAAGTAATTTAAAAACTTTAATATAAGGCAGAAATATAACAAAACGTGAAAAAAATGAAGGGAAGGCACTGTAAGACTGTATTAAGTCTAGGTATAGTTTAAATTGTATTAATAATTATCTCAGATGTTTGCTTGTCTTGTTTTCTATGAAACGGAAACATGTTCTTAAAGATCAAAAAAGAAGAATTGTACATGAGGAGGTTCATCCAATGTTTAAAATCTTGTGTGGTGTTGACTTGGAATACACAATGCCAGTCAGTGATACTATACTATAGTACATTTCCCTGTTTATGTAGCATTTTAGGTTATTTTTTCAGTGCAAAGCGTCTAAGAATTTAGTTTCATTGTTTTATTATTGTTTAACTGTGAGCTAAAAAGTACTGCCTATTGCCATAAACGACATGAATACCATATTTTAATTTATGCATTACATCACTGGGTTTTCTATTTGCATATTAAATAAAGCATCACATCCTGCTTTTCCACTTTTTTACCAGTTGATGGCGCTGAATTCTAACCCCCAGCTGCCTCAAAGGGAACAGGGAACAGATTTTGATGGTCATTCTCCTTGACAGGCGCATGACCCAAGTCTCCAAATAAAGGTTACGTGTTTGAAACTGCTGAACTATACTGTAAGTGTGCAAGTAGTCAATCTTGCTGCATATAATAAATGTTCTCAGAGCAGACTGTAATTTTACCCCATTGCACTGCAGTAAACAACAGGCTAAAACGAGAAGTGTGTTGTTGCGCCGTCTGAGCACCATGTAATTCAAAGGTTATTGCAGACACAATAGCTCTGGATGTGAGATACAGTCCATTTCTTCGGTCCTGCACATTAAAGACTCATTAGTGCTAAACTATACAGGCAGGATCCCAATGCTGGATGGTGCTACTCCCTCCCCTCTGAGACAGGCCAGACTAATTAATGATCAGCGCGGTGAGCCTTTACTCCATGTTAATGTGACATTACCATGCAACCCTTTGCGCTAAATGATTGTATTCATTTAACTGACAGTGATCTGACAATTAACACCTTCTTCGTCACATGTGACAAAGAAGCGTGGCTCCACCCCCATTCGTCTCCTGCCACTGGGGTACATTTTTGACACGTGTACTTTCAGAGAATGTTTCATAGCTTATTGATATTTCCCGACAAGTCCTGTTAATTTATCTTTCATTATGATATCTAGAAGGTAAACAAATTAAAGGACGACAATGTCAACACAACAAAGAGCCGTGAATGATTTTCCAAAGGCGCACAACTTTATCCAAGGTGGCGACTGAAACAATACAAGTTCATTAGTGGAAATCACACGCGCGCGCGTAATATCTTCCCGGCGGGACAAGTCTTTTTGAGATCCAAATTGAGAGGCTGCACACTTAACCCTCAGAGGGATGCTTCTGGAATTGGGTCTGTTTTTTCCTTTTATCTCAGCTGATATTTTGGTATTTGGGTCTCTGTTCTCAGCGTCTCTGAGGAATTACGCCAGAACACTCTAAATTAAATCATGACATTAGCTGGTGTCTGTCAGGAGTGTATATTAATTCGGCTAATGTCATAGGCTGGTTATTATCTGCATGAAAAGTTTCTTTCTTTTCGTTCTCGAGCTCTCTAGATTTTACAAAACAAAAGGGTGAGAAAATAACAAGACCTCTCAACCTCCCATTAGCTGAGTTTTCGCGAAGAGCATCTTTGCTGTAATCTTGCCTTCTGCTAGTTAACAACGTTGGCGTTGCTGTAAATGTCAACAGAGTTGTCAGTATAATGCCAGCACTGCTCTCACAACAGATGAAGACGGACGGCCAAAGCTTTCGACGTGCAAACAAATGTGTAGACTGTCTAAATATGAACACAGTAATGTAAAATACACGATATAGACGTATTTCTTTTCCCACTTGCTTAGGTCTATAACTTTACAATAAACCTTTCGAGACTGATCATAAATGTCCATCAGTGCCGATTTATGAGCTATCAGTCATGTTGGGAATGTGACATGAACGTCGTCTTTTACGAGAACCATGCGCCATATATTTCGGATGTTTTTCCGTGCCTAACGTGTATAACAACAAACCGTCTCTGGCCTGCTTTTATCTGCTGTTCAAAGAGGAGCTTCTCAGTGTTCGACTTCTAGTAACAGCGTGACGAACTATAGTAAAGGAGCTGATAGAAGCTAAGTATACAGGAGACGAGAGAGTCTACACACCGAATGTTGCTCTATTTCACTATTAAAGCTGAACCAATGCTGCAGCCATCTCTGTCAGCGATATCTTACCGAGAAGATTGAACATGGCTTTTATCGTGCTTGTTTTTTTCCGGATAGTTGTTCCAGTGCGTTAGGTTTAACAATGCAGTTCCCTCATATGGATGTGTCATGTTCTTTACGCGAAGACATTTGCTTCAAATTGTGTGAATGCTGAAAAAGGATTATGTGATGATCAGAGCCGTGCAGTAGTGCGATTTCAGTCATTAAGTTGCATTATCTGCTTAGACACCAACAAGCAGTGGCCCAGAGAAGTGTTTGTACACTTAAGCCACGCTTAAATATGTATGAATTTCATAAGTGCGTTAAGACAAGTCCAAATATTCTCTTCACTTTAGCATGTAAATATACTGTTTTATTTAATTTAATCCCATCCAACAAATGTCTTACTATGAAATATTTTGCTTGGAAAAATATGCTTGTCTTTCTTCAAAATCATATCCATCTTATTTTTCTGTAAGAGCAGGCCGTTCAATTTTGTTTCAGGCTTCCGATCTCATCCACGTCTAGCTATTTTGGCTGCCAAAACAGCTCCTTGATATTGCAAATTGGTATGAATTTGTTATTTGAACACATTTGTTATTTATTATTATTATTATTCTCGTTATTTCCCTATAGGGGCTAATGAACCAGAAGTTTTTTCCATAGGCTTACTTGTGCCTTGAAGAATAAGGTTGATTGGTTTCATATTTTGAATTCTATTCCTTAAATTTGATTGGCTGAGGGGCATTCCAGACATTAGTTTATTAGTGCCCCATAACTATTTCTACAGGTTGCACATTAAAACCAGCAGGTGGTGAAAAGTGACTGCCTTGATGAGTGAGTCATTTGAATCGATTGTTCAACCGATTCATTCAAAATGCTGATTTATTCAAGAACGGAGTAAGGATGCTTCTCAAATGAAAGGGTTGAATGACATAATAAAATTGAACAACCTCAAGTGTCAATTCATTTTTTGAAGGGAAATCAAAAGATTGTTGGCGATTGAAAGACGCAAATGATACACTTGATGCATCCTTCAATACAGGCCGAATGAAAGATGCAAAACAAAGACTGGCTACTACTGATGTGGCAGCAGATACGATGTAAATAATATATTAATTTCATACCTTTAGTGATTACAACAGTTTTTGCATAAGTTGTGTTACACTTGGCTAACGTCGTGGACCAACATGTTTGTCTGTGAAGCCAGAATGTGACCCAAAAATAAACAAAAACATTTCATATTGTTTTCTATATCGGTATTAAAAACCGTTATTACAATATAAAGAGCAACAATCTACAATAATGATTTTTAGCATAATACTGCAGTTTAAACATTATTGTTGACAACAGTTTACATTTTGATTAAAGCAACTGGGTAAATTTAAGTATTTGACATTAAATACAACATATGGTTTTTATAATGTGATTATAAATGTAAAAAATTGCTGTTGGGCTGAATTTGCTGCTCTGAAATGCAACAGAACAAAACAGACATGAAAAGAAAACATCGTACCATGCACTGACAAATAGCAAATGCAAGCCAACTTAATGAAAAGTTTACATGCGCGGCGGATCACATAGGGAATACGAGGAAAGCCCTCCTGCCAGGGTGGTATGGCCCCTGGCAGACTATAAAATCAATGATTTCTCTATTCAATGCCTAGAGACCATACATATTTATATTGAGTGTGGGAGGATTGTTTGAACACACTGTGTATCCGCAATTGAATTATCAGAGCAAGAAATAAGTCTCCAGTACACACTGTCTGCAGAGCAATTATTTTGAAGCAACATAAATTGTTAGCGCACCTATACGCAGAGGCCTGTGGCAGAAGAAGGTGGCTCGGTATTTAATGGACCACACTAACAAATCCGATTATCTGTGTCACTGTTACTCTGCTCCATAACCGTACCTCAGGGCTGGCCAATAAATCACATCACCGTCTTCTGGCAACACAAAGGAGCTCACATTGAGGAGCCGTAAAAACTGAAGCCATTAGCACTCGACTCAAAACGCGCTCTTATTTCTTGCTGTCTGCCTCTCATGTCAGTGCTGGGGTCTAAATGAAAGTGGCTTTTCGGGAAATGGAGTTTGTAGGCAAGGGTTGAGAGGTTGCCATCAGGAACACGGGGGAAAAGGCTGGCAGGTCCATTACTCTGCCAAAGTCAACCTGTCCCGCTGTTAGAAGCGGCGCTCATGATAGGCGCTCTCAAATAAAAACATTTATTTGTTTCCATGTCAGCGCTCCTCAAAGTGCCGCCGCTTGTCAGCTTGGGAGCAGATACCGCGGTAAATAGCGAGGGTCAACTACCCCGCTGTCTCTTCCTGCTGCTTTGTACAAGTGTAGATGACAAGCGAGCAGCTGTAACCAAGAACAATGCTTGGATATATGTACATCAAAGTGTGTATAAATATAAGGGAGTCTCGCTTTCACCGCGGTGAATTGTTCTCACAGTGGGTTTATTTTTCAAAGTGAGTTTACCTTGAAGTCTCGGTTACAAAAAAGCTATTGAAAATTTCCACTGGAAAAAAAGATACAGTTCACTGAACACATGTTGACCTTTTGTGACAACATGCCCCAGTAGTTTCCCATATAGATATGAATTACTAGTCAAGGCCTTTGAGAATGTCAGTTTCATTGTTTTCACAGACGAGTGTGACTCGTGATTCAAAGTCTACAGATGAAGAATTTTTTTCATATGCACTCAATCAAACCTGCATAATTCTGCGCCACATGTCTAGCCTTAAAATATGCTGCGTAACACTGTTTTATGAATACGGATAATGAGAGAGACCGTGACTCAGATATGCACTGGCAGCTCTGAATTAATCAGTTTTCAAGATACCTCAGTCAAAAAGATTTCTTTTCTTCCACAACCCTTCAGTCTTACTCTAAATCAGAGTTCTTTTTTTTTCTTTTCTTTTTTGTTGTAGAGCCAAGCAAGTCCAATTCAGACAGTCTGAAACTCCAGGACTGGAGAATAAAGAGAATCTTAATTCGATATTAATGCTTCCCGAACCACCGAACCTTCAGGATCTCTTGAGGGCAAATCTGAGGGTCAAACCTTGCATGCAAACCAGTTCTTCTAAATGCTTTTTGTATTGTATTTCTGTTTGGCAAAGATAGTGCTACAGCATGTTGTTAGATTAGTAAAAGATGCATAGATGCTGCAGCTGAACTGATGTAAAAAGCTACATCCTTGCAGCAAACCAAAGGGCTTTCCCATTTTAGCTGTGATTTGTGCAAGGACAAGCATCGCTCACATTTCTTTCAGAAAATGTAAGAGTCTAGTCTGTTGTCCCTGCTTTTGCAGTACATCTTGAAGAAGTCTGAGTTCAAAAGTGTTTTGATCCCAGAGAAAAAGAGAGATGTTGAAATGTCTTCACATACTCCAAGAATATCAGAACATTAGCCAAGGTTTTGTTGTCAGCGATGGCTGTCATGTCAAGCTGTGCATGAGATAATTGCTGTTATTCAGAAAAAAAGCCCTTCTAAAGACACTTTAAGCGAAATCACACATAAAGTGGTATGTGCTCATAGATAAAAATGTTCAGTAGTCTCTCTCACACACACACACACACACACACACACACACACACACATACTACATTATATGGAGCGGATTTATAGTGTTGTCCAAATTGTTGTTGCAAAGTGGTGCTCACTGCAGAGCCAAAAGGGTGGCTAGCAAGAGCTAGTTATGTATAGGGACAGGGTTATGGTTGGGGTAAGTGTGCGGCTGGATCTTCAAGCTCCACCCAGTATGTCTAGAGAGGTGGGGCTTGATGTAAAGCTCCACTCATTGGTTCTGCAGTGAGCAGTGAGCAGAAAAAGCTGAGCATTAGCATTCCCAATTATTGCCATTCATTTTGTAAAAAATAAATAAAGCTACTAGTTGCAGACTAGGGGGGAAATAATCAAGCAACCATTGTTTGAGTATTTATAGCTGACTATTTATTTATTAGGATTTAAAATACATTACCATATATTACCAAATATGACATGTCATATTTTATGTATTAATTATTTTTTTGTTATTTGGGAGGACATAAATCTCTTAAGAATATAATTATATTGTTTAAATGCATTTTATATAGTACTAGAAAAAATGTAAGATTAGGGGTTAGTAAGATTGTTTTAATGTTTTAGAAATAATG
>NC_133379.1:26984178-27057141 GCF_049309525.1 Garra rufa
ACATATAGCACAGAAGGCACACATTTAACAACAATAATAACCACACATTACTCACCTAACTAAATTAGTTTAAACCTAAAATAAATCAAAACTCTTTAAACATGCAATTAATCCAGAGGCATGATTTGTTCACACACTCATTAAGGAAATGTCCATATCATCCTTAAATTCAAAGTGAAACATGAAGGGCTCTTTGGCCAGCAGACTCTCATCATTTGTTTCTGCCATTATAAAAGTTCATTATGTTGCTGCACATGAAATATAATGCGAATAACATTAAATAAATATATATTTTTATAAGGTTACACACTGATTATTTATAAACTTAAACCCTATTTTTCTACCCATCCGTTGGTCGCGCATATACGCCATATTTGTAGTTTTTTACACTTTTTATGCGTATTTGTAGTTCTAATCAAATCCTCGTTCAACACTCAATGTGCTGTGGGCAATATAATAGCCGTTAAGCCCGGCTCACACCACAGGAGTTTTAGCCCGATTTTGCCCCGATTTTCCCCTTCCGAGAATCGGAGCAAAAATCTTGTCAAGCACCTTGATCGGCCCCGATGTTCGGCGCAGATTATCTTGTAATGTGAGGCGTTCAAAGATCGAATCTTGCATCTCCCGATCTGCTAGCTCACAGATCGGGGCTGCCCCGATCAAATCAAACATGTTTGATATTTAAGATTTTAAATCGCGATGATGACGCTATGTGCTTATCAGTAGCCTACTTTCACAACAGCCAATGCGTGACCACAAAACACGGGTCGTTTGATAGTGGAGATGAAGGAAACTGCTTCTTGAGTTTTTGTAGTAACTGTCTTGTCAGCATAATGTGTCGAAAACGTACCACAACTGTAAGGAGAAAGAGGAGCTATGCTGAGGTAAAATTGTCTTATAGTTTTGAATAGGCAGATTTTTACAGCGGTAGCGAAGTGTTTTATAAATATATATAGCCTACTGACGTTTGTGTACATAGGCCTATATATAAATACAAATGTATATAATTTTGAAACACAAAATAAATTAGGCTCAAACATTATTAATAAAAAGTGCCTGTTTATTTTGGCACTTACGTCAGTGAACGCTCAAATAAATTAAAGAAATAATATATTTAAATAAGAAAGTAGCCTAAATACAATGTTAAATAGGCTATTAAACAAACATTCGTTGCAAAAATGTCGGACAGCTCATCAGAACTACTGGCCCGAGTCCGACTGGAACCTGTCTTTTTTCCTCTTTCTCTTCCCCATTACACAGCTGCTGTCTTTAATAGCAAAGTGATTACATTTATTTTCGTTTCTTTAGTTTATAAAGTGAATTTAGAGATATATTTGGAACATTTTTTGTTTGTTCAATTCAAGTTTTTTTTTTTTTTTTTTAAAGTAATGCGACCAGCGGCAAACAGATCAATTTAGCCTTCTCAAGCCATCACGATTTAAATTAAAATCTATATCTATATCTATATATATATATATATAAACTTAAAGCATATCATAATATTTGTTTAATCGTTTAACCTAGATAATGTGTGCTAATAGGCACATATCCAATCATTTGCGGAGATTGAAAGCTGGAGCGCGCCTACATGCATTCGCCGGTGCAATGTGAAACTTCATTTTTGCTCATAAAGCGGTCAGAGTAATATATCATCCAGAATTGTAAAGGGTCTACCTTAGTTCGTGTGTACACAGCGTTAACAAAACGTGCTTTTGAAGAAAACAAACAGGATACGCTTTCTGATGTCTGGTGTTAAAAAGGAGCGCTTCACAATAATTAATATACGCTTTAAATTATTACTTCACTACTATAAAACGAAATAATTAAAATCGAAAACAAAACTCTTTCATAAGCTATAGGCCTAATTCATAAAGATGCATTTAGGCTTTAAAAGTGAGCAGATGGCGAGTCAAGATAGTCAACTTCATCTTTGCGACACGGACCTATTATTATTAATTCAAATATCTCCTTAATTTTTGTCCCGACACATTCATGGTAATTACTTTTTCTGGGGCCATTGAGACCATCACAGCCCTAGTTTTGAACATACCAGGTGAGTGCACAAGTTAACCTATGTAAACATTAGTTGCTGAAATGGAGATTGGCTGTGTGAGATCAGGAGGCATGATAATCCTAATAATATCTTGTAGTGTGTGATGCGCCAGGATTTTCAAATCTTATAGTGCGTGCATGTTTAAGATTTCAGGTAAGATAATCTGCGAAGATTCTCCTTATGTGTGCGCTGCAACCAGATTTCATAATCGGTTAGGATTTTAAAACTCCTGTAGTGTGAGCCGGCTTAGAGTGCGCATTAATCCGTACTTCGAATTCTAAAGGTAAATTGTAGTAGACCGTCCGGAAATCTTTGGAATACTTTTTAGGACATACCAATTCTATTTTCGAATACTATTTAGGACGGATATTTTGTGGGACCTGATTGGGCTGCAGCAGGAGACTCCGCCCACTACCGTCTGAGCCTGCTGCCGTGGCGCTGCTGCCGTGTGACTGCTGTGACGTATGGTTCTGCTGTTCTGCAATCAGTCATTATTGGATTGTACCGTAATATGCAGACTAGGACCAGCAAAATAAGACTCTTTTTCACCTCTCTTTTTTCGTGTGGCTCAAGGAGGGCGATGCACTATCGCCCACCATGGGCCAGCCGCCCCTGCGAGTCAGCACTTCATCGTTGTGTGCATAGACATAATGGTTGTGTGCATTTTTGTACCGTTTCGTCGCATTCCCCGTTGACGCTGCATGCGTACAGGCTGAGTGGATGCAGAAGATCCGGGGGGATGATTTCAACAAAATTTTTAAATGCATATAATTCCCAGTGTATTTCAGTGTATTTTGTGCGTTTCTGTACTTTCTATTACTGCATTTATTTTGTGCAAGTGAGATGAGTAAAGAAAGACCATCTTTTTCATGAATCATTATCTCTCTGGTGTTTATAAGCAGCACACACAGTATTTTACTACCTGTAAAAATACACAAACTTAGCTATATTAAATTGTTTGTGGTACCTACAGTTACAAATGTAAAATATGTGATGATAATATTGATCGAGCAATTGATGTAAGGTAAATGAAAATATATGAGCAGAATTGAGAAAATAGTATTAATGGAGATAAATTGTAGCCTATCACATCTAGGCAAACGTGTGAATGTTCACGGTGCATTTTATGCAAACAACTCTAATCGTAGTTGTAAATCTATATTTACAGTAGGCATAATTGTCATTGCGTATGCAGCATGAGTCAAATACAATCTTCTGTTCGTGAACAGTTGTATTTCATTCATTATCTGACTATGCATCCGTGCATTTAATTGCCATTGGCTCGTGTGATAGTAATATGGATCTTAGTAGCATTTTTAGTGATACTAGACAATAATAATTGATACCCGCTCGACGGTGTAATTTACTTCCGGGTAAAGATATGATCAGTCAAATGAAATACAATAAATGTACAAATAAATATTACAAATTAAAAAATGATCGGAAATGCGTCCAATTTTCTATTACTATTATTTGATGACAACAATACATTTGGAAAACAAAATACAGCCATTTCTGCTTTTTTTCTTTTAAACAAAAAACCAAGCTGCACCCTTTTTTAAATTTCATCTTTCATTCCGAAATTGAATAATGAATGAACGAAAAAGTACACGGACCTGACGACAAGTTGTTATTATAGTATTTTTAATAAATACAAATTAAAATATAATTAATAAATAAATCATCTAGATTTATATATTATTTTCAGTTACATATTTGTCATTTTTGTGTTTTTTAATTTTCAAATCATTTAATATTTCTATAGCTTTAATTTATTTTAACTTTAATACTTAAACTTTTTTAGTTAATTTTTTCTTTTTATTATAATCTTTAATTAACTTTATTTAGTTTCAGCTTTATTTCAGTTTGTATTTATTAGAAATACTATAATAACAACAACTCGTCGACAGACCAGTGTTATTTTGGTATCAGTAATATATAGTTACATTTTTATTTAATGAATATTTTAAATCAGTTTTTATTTTTATATTTTCTTTTTTCATAACTTAATTTAGTTATATTTAGTTTTTATTATTTCTATTTCAGTTTTAGTTTGTTGTTTGTTAACTACTGGCAATTACGAAAACAATACGTTATACATTATTATACATTGTACATGAATTCATGAAAACAGAAAATATAAAAATTAAACTAATAAAAGAAATTAATATGTAAATAGTGTACAGTGTACATTTATACATACTATTTTCAGTAATTTTTTGCAATTTCTGTGCTCTCTTTAATTTTAAAATAATTTAATATTTCTATAGCTTTAAGTTTATTTTAGTACAGCTTCGTTTCAGTTACTGAAAACTATTTTAGTTTTTCTATCTGTTAACAGTAACAATACTGGTTGGGTGCGATCTGCCTTGTAGGGTGGAGAAGGAGAACCGGGTACGAGCAGAGAGCAGGGCACAGCTGTTAACATTGCGAGCATGTGCAGATGTTCATGCAGTTTAATCACAGGGGAGTGGGCCATCATCATCACCATCATCATTGCGGCGCGGGACCGTCCAGGCTGTGCTTAGGGTGGGGGGCTGGGGTCACCAGCAGTGCAGGGACAGACGTAAACAGCATGCAATTACCAATCGACTCAGACAAGGTAAAAAATGGCAGATGGTCCCTTAACTGAGACCAAGCGCTGTTGCGTGAGTGGATTTTTAACTAAAGCTGGATGAGTGAAATTAGTTATTTTTATTTTCGCACCATTTTGAGCCTTTGCGATTGCAGCCGCGGTCCTTGACTGTCTGCATAAAGCCTCTGTTGTCTGGAAAGCCGAGTAGGACTCAATTAGATACGCAATTTGCAGGCTTCAAGCAGAATAGAATGAGCGGGCCGAACTGTACCGTGTGAGGAAAAATGATCAGAAATGATGAGCTTGCCGGGTGATTTTTAAACTGATTATCATCTCATGAATCAACAGAAGATGATTTGTCTTGTCGCCTCGAATTAACAAATAAACCATTTGACCCTTCGCTTTGTTACAATGAGGGACGAGCAGACGCTCGTGATCAATACAGTGGCGAACAAGTCACTCATTTGTTTCTCAGGCAGTTTCAGGACATGGGACGCCTCCGTCATTCACAACCCAGTCACGTCTCTGTGCCGTGTCCCAAGCAAATGCTGCACTGAAATGTGTGGGATGAGGGAGGAGGAGAGGTGGCTATTTTTTGAGGATGTTTGTGTGTGCGGTGAAGCAGAGAGTTGATGGGTAGTGCGCTCCAGACTGTATCGGACAGAGGGCGAGGCAGGGGGTGACCCGGACTCAGCCCGTACCCTGCCGCGGCATTCGAAACAAAGAGTAGCGCTGGTCTTTAAAAACAGTGTGATGGCTTCACTGTAGATTGGCTCCGTTTCCATACAAAGAATATTAATGTATTTGCTGCCCCGGCAGGGCATTGTTGCGTGCGGAGGGTACAGGAGGTCAGCTCTGCCGAGGACTAAACGCCCCTCTTTGCTCTCGGTGACATCAAATGCCGCTCGCATTCTGAAACGGCAGTTAGCCGAAAAAGCTCAGATCATGCATCAAACACGGCTCCGGTACGAGTTCTTTGGTATTCATATCATATGAGATGCAAATGCTGATATCAGAAGTATTACTCCTCTAATGCTACATTCCTCCGAGGGATTATTTTAAAACTTTGTCTTTAGCCTTTTGTGCTCGAACAGTATCACTGTGCAAGAAAACAAATTTAGTAAATGTCACACATGTTCAGTGGCATTTTCCATAATAGCCTCGCAGAAATAAACAAAGACGTTAGGCCGGGCATGTAATGAGGTATACAGGTATTCAAGCTGTGTTTGAGAGCTGCCGTCGGGTGGTGCTTACTGGGCCAGTTGCAGTGGCGCTCCCTTGGCTGTGGATTAGAGGAGCAGACGGGAGCTCTCTGCCCTGCACAACTCATTAGGTCAGAGCTAATCCGGCTTTTGCGGTAGGAGACCCTCGGAGTCTGAATGACCCCTTTGGAAAGCTGGATGCTGCTGTTCCAGGCGCTGCACAAATGGGAGAGAGACAAAAAAATCTATAACAAGAGCTTGGTTGTATCCAGTTGCACAGAATGCATCTGAATTAGTGGTCCATTGATATGGGTTATTGTAATGACTGAAGAAGATTGAGAATATTGAGAAAGGGTAGTGGCTATGTAGACACAGTGGGATGCCAACATCTAAATGGGTTCAAATTTGCATTTCTGTAATTTAATATAATTTTCCTATTACTACAGTAGCTTAGAAATGTTAATGAAAAGTTTCATTTTTATTGTAATTATTTTTAATTAGGTTTCTAATTAATTAAAAAAAATTGTTGGATTGGGCATGAACTCCATTAAAGGCACAATACGTACTATTTATGTACTAAAATATCCAAATAAAAAACTAGAATAGTGGTTCTAAAATGTTTCCAAGAATGTTTAAATCCAGAGGAATAAACAATTTTATACAACAGTTCTTTCTGGTCCTTGAATCTGGTTAATAAGAGTGTGATATTAGAGTCCAATGGTCATTTCCAGACAAAGTATTGTGAAACCATTTACTTACAGTTTGTGATGCAGCTGCAGTCAGATCTAGTACTGCTCCATCTTTCAACAAATGTTTCTTTGTGAACTCTCCATGACACTGTGCCTTGTTTACAAAACAAAATACTTCCAGAATGCCAATAAACTATCCACTTGTTCCTTTTGCTGGGATCCTTCTCACATCTGTACAAAGACGTGAACGAACTGTTTAAACCAAACACAGTGGGGTGGCAATCTGAAAGGGTTCTATAATTGAATTGCTGGATTTGGTATCAACTCCATTAAAGGCTCAATATGTAAGATTTTTTTATTAAAATATCCAAAAAACACTACAATAGTGGTTCTAAAACTTTCCAAGAATGTTTAAATCCAGAGAAATAAGCAATTTTATACAACAGTTCTTTCTGGTGCTTGAATCTGGCTAATAAGAGTGTGATATTAGAGTCCAAAAGAACGCCAACAGCCGTTTTACCACTTGTAATTGTATCACTCCGCTTGTTGTATTTAAGTGTCATGGCGGACACCCAAATCCACTATTATTTAAAAAATATTACTGTTTTATGAGGTTTTCAGGTGGGAATGTATTTGTTTATTGTTCAAATATGCAGTTTGTTAATAAAGATAACATCTATTTGAAAATTTGCGTCAACATTTTCGGACATGTGAGCTCCAGGGCGTCAACTGCGGTTCAGCACTCATGAACCTGTCGAGAACAGCCTCACTTCGGCCAGACCTTTCTGGAATTTACCACTGTCTAATGCAGTGGTTCTCAATCCTGGTCCTGGGGGACCCCTGCTCTGCACATTTTGCATGTCTCCCTTATTTAACACACCTGATTGAGATCAGCTCATTAGGAGAGAGATCCATGAACTGAACTAACAAGCTGAAGATCTCAATCAGGTGTGTTAAATAAGAGAGACATGCAAAATGTGCAGAGCAAGGGTCCCCCAGGACCAGGATTGAGAACCACTGGTCTAATGTCTCTATAGTGGTTAAACGTTTTAGGTAAATCTAACAAATTAAGATTTAACAGATGAAAGGATATTAACTTTACGACAAAGATAGCGCTTTCCTCAGCAGACATTCAAATTAATGTTTTATTGTGAATATGAGATTGAGCTAAAGAATAAATGCTGTATCAGCTGCAGGTAATCACACTCACCCAGTCCATTTTTCTCTCAAAACACTCTACTACACATAATACACTGCTTTTAATGCAATAATACAATAAGCTTTTAATGAAGCAACTCAACGTTCCTTTGTTACTAGTTCTAAAGTGACATTTTCGAATTAGCAACGGAGGCTTGGACTCAAGCTGATGTTAAACTGTCAAACTTAGATTTGAATATTTGGCGGAAGGAAGTAGTCCTGCACAATAGAGGAGTTTTAAAGACACTGTTGTTGTTTCTTATGTATTTACATGCTGTCGAACTGTTGTATAAACACAATATCACACTCATAGACGTGAGATATGGCTGTATATCGGCACGCTGTGATTATCTACGGCTGAACCCTCATTCTGTCTCTCTGTCTAAAACAACAGGTTTTCAAGGGGTGGGTCCTTTAAGCCTCGTCAGTAATCAGCCACTGTTATGATTGGCTAACATCATTGCATAGGAAACAATATCAATGCCCCGCCCCCTCGCTATTGCATGTGAGTGTTTTGACATTTTCAGACAAAGCATTATAAGACCATTTACTTACAGTTTGTGATGCAGCTGCAGTCAGATCTAGTTCTTAGCTTCATCTTTCACCAAATGTTTCTTTGTGAACTCTCTATGACTCTGTGCCTCGTTTACAAAACAAAACACTCCAGACTTCCTCTGATACTATCCGGAATGCCATTAAAAATAAACTATCCACTTCTTCCTTACGCTGGGATCCTTCTGTTATCTGTACAAAGACATGAACGAGCTGTTTAAACCAAATGAGTCAAACTGAACGTTCTTTCACTTCATTTTCCTATTGGCGACAGAAAAGCGTGTGGACTGTTTTAGAAAGTGAACGCACATCGGTATACTGTATCCAGTGTAGACAAGATAGCAGCAGTGATTGTAATTTCTTTTTGCTTTTGACGCAACGCAACACTTTTGTCAATGTCTTGCTCTGAAGGCAGTGTTTATACAAACGACTGCACCCGGATCACTTTGTGTTGCATCTCGGATCCAAACAAGATGTTTTCTGAGGGTTATTATATAAATGCTTTTTTTACTGATGATGAGGACATTTTAAGTTATAACCACTTTGGAGAACGTTTTTTAAAAAGCTCCTTTTTCCTTGACCAAAAGTGTGTACCGAAGGCCAAAACGGAAAGAAAAATATGCGTTTCAGACGAAAATGCATTAGTGTGGACAAGGCCTTTTGTTTTGAATGTGCACCTTCTAGTGGGGCGAAAACTACATGCTGTGCCTTTAACCCTCTGACGCCTGAGGGTGTTTTGGGGCCCTGAAGAAGTTTTGACATGCCCTGACATTTGTGCTTTTTTCAGGATCTTAAAAACATATATTAATGGCTAAAATCTGATTACATTGTAATTAGCACAAATTGGGCTACAATAATATGACAGCAGAACTCAATCTACATGAACCCCAAAAATGTATGTAAAACCAAAGTTAGATTATTTGAACAGTAATCTAAAATCTAAATAGTTATCTTTTTTTACGTTATATTTTATTATGGAAGCCAATTTCAGTCTTAGAGTTAAAAAAAATGACTTTAAATCTTTTATAATTGTGTTTTGATATTTTACAATGTGATTTTAATTGCTCATTTTTAACCTATTCCTGTGATGTTAAATGTGACTGTCAGCACCCATTCTTTAGTGTCAGTCTTTAGAAATCTTTCTAATTTGCTAATTTTCTGCTCAGTTATGATAAAATAATACTGGTACTCAATTTTAATGGTTCTTTTTTATTTATATTTCTCATAATTGAGTTTTAATATCTCACAATGTGATTGTAATTGCTCATTTTTTAACTTTGTGAGGTGGAAGTGGATTTGCACAGTATATTGTCTGGTTAAAGTGAAAGAAATATTTGGCCCACACTGAATATGATCAAATATAATTGCTGAAATTAAATGAACACAGTATTTACTCAAAATTCCATCAAACATAATCAGAAAATACTTTTATCCAAATACATACTTTAATCCAGAAACATATTGCTCTGCTTCACAGTTGTACATCAATGTCAGAAAAGAGAAACATACTGTAGGACAGTACTCTCGCTCATTTACTCAATTGAGGCCAAAAATATATGGAAATATTCAAAAAGATTTTTTTTTTTGTCTTGGAGCCAGTTCAATTTGCAAGCCTAACTTCCTCTTATGCAAAAAGACTCCTCAGACACAACTCAATTCTCTCGTGCACTCGGTGAGGTTCTCCAAAGTATTTGCCTCGGAAATGCAACTAATTTGTAAGCATACCTTTGAGGTTTGACAGCCTATGTGTGCGTGTGTGTGTGTGCTTGTTTGTTTTCTTGCCTTTATGCTCCCTGTCAGCCACTCTCATGTTTGACAGTGGAGAAAATAACCTAATTACAATGCATCCAGATCATTTAAGCTGCTGCTCCCCAGTGGGATGCCTGCATGCATGAGCTGGTGGAAGTTTCTACTACAAAGGTGGGTGGTAATGAAGCCAGGGCAGATGCACGCTGAGGGAGGAGGCTTTGGGTTCTCATGCTAATCATCAGCGAGCCCTACCTGCAGGTAAGACCTTTAGGCCTTTGGAGACACTGGTCTAAGACACTGAATAGGGAAGGTCTCAGTGCGGGACGACAACAGCGACATACAGAGTAGTTTCTGTCTGCGCTTGCTTCAGGATAGGCTAGCTTACGCTCCATAAACTTTGACTGTGGCATATATGCTGTAACATTTAATGGAGCAAATGCCATACTGCTGATGAGACTGAGACTGAGAACTGAAGGTGTTGTTGTGTTATTGCCTAGCAATGTGTAAGAAATACCCGTGGCGTTTAGATTTACATTTATTCATTTAGCAGGCTGTTTTATTCAAAGCAACTTACAAATGAATGATATAAAATTTGCATGTATTGCATTTATTAAAGATTGCATCATAATAACTTTGTGACTATAAACATTATGAATGCCGGTGCATAAAAGCAGTTCAGCAATACCATCAGGGGTAATTTAAGCAACTGACCTTTATATGCTGTGCTCAAAAGCAGCGATGGGATTGGTTGGCAGCGTGTAGTTAAACCCTCTGGATATTTACCACCATTGCACCAACAGTATGCATGCTTCTTATGTGAATACACTCCACAACTGTTTACAATGTTGATACAATAAGAAATCTTTTTTGAGCAGCAAATCAGCATATTAGAATGATTTCTGAAGGATCATGGAGTAATGGCTGCTAAAATTTCAGCTTTACCATCAGAAATTAATTACATTTTAAATAAATATTTGAACATACAACAGTTATTTTACAGTTTAAACATATTTTACATTATTACTATTTTTTTATTGTATTTTTGATAAAATAATGCAGCCCTGGTGAGTATAAGAGACTTTTTTCATATATGTGCCATACAGAATTGGTGCAAACTGCTGCATTAAAGTATTTAAATCTTAGATGTTTACTAACATCCTTCTATTATCTATTGAAACCCACAATAACATTTAAAATATCAGTAAGCTTAACATATATAAAATCATCATTTATTGTGAACTTTCAATTGGGAGGTGGCTGTCCTGAACCCTAACCTCTAAATTTCTGCTTATTAAAACAATATTGAAAAATGTTTTGTATTTTATTTCATTGTTGTTTTTAAAAATATCTTTGATTTTTTTTTTTTTTAAGTGAAGTAATTTTTTTTTTTTTTTTGATGTAAGTCATGGAACTTTATGTAAAAAAAAAAAAAAAATGTGTCCCGTGTTTTTAATGTCACTTCCGAACCAGTGTATGCTTCAGTCTATTGTCCAAAACCCATACATTTATGATCAGGAAATATTCCTGTGTCCCTCTCTCTCATAGCTATAAAGGTGTGAGATAGTTCCCATCATTTTGAGGTAAATTGTTTTCAAAAGTCTGAAAATCTGTATGTAACTTTAAAGGGATAGTTCACCCAAAAATGAAAATTTGATGTTTATCTGCTTACCCCCAGGGCATCCTAGATGTAGGTGACTTTGTTTCTTCAGTAGAACACAAACAAAGATTTTAACTCAAACTGTTGCAGTCTGTCAGTCATATAAGGGCAGTCAATGGTTACCAAATCTTTAAGAGTAATACACAGACAAAACCAAATTAAACCCTGCGGCTCGTGACAATACATTGAGGTCTTAAGACACAAAACAATTGGTCTGAGCAAAAAACTAAAGAGTATTTATATCATTATTTACCTCTGATCCATCGCAACATTCTACTCTCCTGAGCATATTCACCCAGCCGGCGCGCGTCAATGTGCTCTGGCAATGTAGTCAGTGAAAAGTCAATGTAAAAACATGTATGTACACAATAAGTGCATTTTATTAAATTATTAATTTAAATGTAATTACATAGTAGTAAAGGCCATCTAATATAATGTGGGACCAAATTCTGTAATGTGATCAGATGTGTGTAATGGTCGCTACCAAAACATTACTGTCTCTACAGAAAATGGGCAGTAACTACCAAAACATGGGATGTTTTGTCAAAAAAAAAAGTATACTGAATTTGCCAGTATTTGCCAGATTACAGGACACATTCTGAAAAATTCTTTCAAATAAAGTTTACAGTATCGCACCAACCAGGGAGCGATTACGTCACTGACAGCCCTTGTTGATAATATAAAGGTCCTACTACTTTACCCAGATTGTACTGACTAGTCTAATGCTTTAAACCTGATTGATCTGCTAGGCTGTCAAAAGTCAAAAGGCTGTCAAGACATGTTTACTTGAAATGGCATCTTAAGACATAACTCCAAGATGTGCCATAATGCCTAAAGATGTCAGTTGTGCTTGTTTATTTAGGCTAAAAACATTTTGAACTGCTCTATGTTATTACTGGCATAAAACATGTAATTATTTCAAAAAACAGGCTTGTAAATATGACCATTATGAAACTAAAACAAAGCATCGCTGATATTTTAAATACTCTAACTGTTTCATCCACTTTGTGGCTGCATTCATTTTCGCAATATTTCATGACAGTCTCTAGACAAACTCCCCAGACTCCACTGAAATAACTGAGCAGCAGGCTGATTTTTGGAGCCACGCTATTTTGCCTGTTGCATTTGGGTGTATAATTTTGCATTCATGGTAATTTGTTAGTGCGAAAGGGAAAGAGGATGAATTTCAAATGAGTTAATGGTCTGAACTACTTCTGAACAAATCACGATTGGACGTCTGTAAAGAGAGAGAGGAGGCACAGAGACGCACAAGATGGCGAAAGGGACTTGAAAAGATAAAAGGGATGAGAGAAATGGAAAAAGACAGCGTGAGACCTCTAGAATGCTTTTGAAATTCAGAAATTAGCCTATTTGCATGAAGAAGCCAGGGCCAAATGTAGGTGAAAAAGACATCCTGTGTCATTAGTAAAAACATATGCTGGTTCTCAGAGGCTGAGGATTGCTGTGACATTTGATTGACCGTCATGTGACACATTCAGAGCTGAGTCATTTCATCTTGCAGCTATCGTATTCAATGCATTTAAATGGTTTCCGCATAACCGTGTAAGAATCTTAAGTGGATCTCGTAAGTGACGTGCATGAGGACTAATAAAGATGCAAAGGCCTTCATTCGGCCTGATGCATTCAGTCACCTTGAAATTTTTCCATTTAAATTATGCTCATTACATAATGACATTCAAACTTCTTCAAAAGGCCTAGAAGTGTCTTGAAGACAAACAGACTTTACCCACGGCGTTGTAACGCTTTACTTATTCACACGCCGTTGCTGGTTCCTCAAGTGCAAAGCCATCCCCATCCTCCACCGCTGTCGCACCAACTTCCTGCGACAGTTAGACACCTGTCTGTGTGTCCCCAGCGGGTGTCATAACTTCAGACGCCTCAAGTCGGCAGACCCCCAGCTGCGGCCAACCCAGCGCACGGCCCCCTTGATCAGCCAGCACAATCCTGTATGATTCCTGACGGCTCCTGGCTCTGCCGCACTGCAGCCTGTAATGAGAGCCAAGTGTGTGAGACTCCAGCCCTGGTGCCTCATTGATTCTCATCGCCCCCTTCCACCGATGCCTATACATGCCACATCCATCTCGTCAACCCTGCTGTCCAGCTTATTTTCTACCAAACACTTCAGACTGATTGCCATCAAGCTGTCTCATTTTCACATTTCACATATGCCTGCCAAAGAAGACCACCGAATTTCTTCACTTGGAGTGCTACCAAGAGAATAGCTGGGAATGAAATGGATGATTTTCAAGGAACTGTACAAAAATGGATGTGCAGCAAACATATGGCATGCACACTTGATGTATAGCTTCCTATAAAAGGGACACCGGTCTTATAATGGCATGCTAATGAAGTGGTTGTATCTTGATGCATCGATCAAATATGCAAAACAGGTAGTTCTTACTTTTTTGTCAAATTTTGGAGTGCACTTTTCGAACATCCTCCCAATCAGCACTGCAAATGCCAATCATAAGTGAGAAAAATGCTTCAAGGTCAAACAATTGTGTCTTGTGGAAGTGTTTGAGTCCTTAATTAGACGGTAATGTACCAACAATAGTCAATATCGTCAATAAAATGACTGAAAAAACATTTATATACTAATGGGTTTTTATTTGCCCATTATGACAATGATTAATTGCACTGAATTAATTGACAAAATATGTGAAAGCACTCTCTCATTTGGAAGTTGCAATGAGCCGCTTGTGGAGAAGTACATTTATAAGCAATACTTTTGAATGTTTTGTTATTTTTGATAAAATAAAGTAATAAATTATGTCAACTTTACATACAATATATGACTTTTTGATGCTCTTAATTGTAGTCTGATATAGTCATAAACAACAGAACATATATTAAGACTTAACAAAATGTATCTCTCACATATAAACAGTGTTTCACCCGTAGAAAGACGTTTAAATTAAACAGCTTGTAAACAACATTACCAGACCAGAGGCGTTTCCTCCGAAAACTCCGAGGCAAGAGAAGCAGTGTCTCCTCAAAATATTGGATGACTAAAAAAAATCCTAGTACAAAAATAAAACAACGGCAAGATTACAAAATACAGCATTGAAACGTTCACAAATCACTCGTTTTACTATGGAAACATTGTCAAACAGCGACACCAGCAGGTAAAGACACGTGAAAGGAGGCGATATGATTGGATATGACTGATTATTATCGGCTGTGATTGGTTCATGTGGTAAATCCCGCCTCTTGTGTTCGTGCGCGTTCAGCGTTTGCGAGTCAGTTTGAATGAACAATTTAATGGCGTCAATGGGAGGACTCATTAAAAAAAGTAAGTAAACAACCCACACACTTAGATATAACAACTTAGTTACGTCAAAACAAGACTAAAAATAGCATGAAAACATGCTCTGTGTGAGTTTTTAGTGAGTAATTAGCTTGGTGAAATTTTAAGTACTGAGATTTGATGACTGATGATACGAAAAAAAATAGCTAAAAGAAAAGGTGTGAAAATGTTCACAAGAAAATGTTACTGGGATATGAATTTACATTGAGGACTTTGCCTTCTCATTTCAGAACAGCACCACACACCACTACCAGATGTTGCATGAAATATTATGAATGTTTTATATTTTTACATAATTCTGTCATAAAAGTTGTTTGGAAAGTTTTGAGGTCATTGTCTCCAAAAACATTTTCCACAGCCACCATTTAATCGTTATCTTGACAACTGTTTGGAGTAGAAACAATAATTATATTATTTTTCATTGAGTGCATACTCAAAATATGTTTCTGGGTCAGGCGTCACAAAGAGAGGAGGCGAGAAATTATGACAAAAAAATAACACCACAGGCTATTACCAATGCACTAACAATGTTTTTGAATCTAGAATAGGCTCTATGCACGCGTACTTCCGCGTTTGACGCAAGGCTGCTATTCCGTTTCCGGTTGGAGAGGTTTGAAGCGGAGAAAAACGCGATTATGGCAGAGTCGACGAATTTTACTCGGTGTTTGCAAGAGTTGCCCAAATGTACAATCACTGATGTGCAGTACAACGCCACAGAGCAAACTTGAGAAAGGTTTCAAGTTTTATGTGTCTTCGTATCTGTGCAATTATGAAGGTAAATTCAGCTAACCTGAACCGCCTGAACTGAACTTCTATTATTTTTTTACGATTCTTCCAGCAGCAGGCGTGTTTGTAATTTTGTCTGAAAGTGTGAGGTAAAATCAGGGCCACAAATGAGATCTCAGTGAAAGCTCACTGCTACCGCTCTATGAGGAAAGCAGAGACTCCACACCAACTGAGAGTAGAGTAGCTTAAAAGTGACGTTCAAAGTTCTGTTGGACATGTTCAGTCCAGTTCAGTTTTTACTTTTCTAACGTTACCACTGTTCAGCTTGGATAACCACAGCTGTTATCTTAGCTAGTATGGATGATTATGGTACAAAATAATAAGAATAAAAAATGTAATGCAGTTCTACGACAGATGAATAGCACTGCATTATCACTGCTAATTATAGCTGAAACAGTGGTAATGGAGATACAAGGCGGCAAAGTTGGTTTTATAATCACACATTCTTTAGGAAACGTGTGGAAACTTAGAAAAGTGTTAAATTTAGCAGATGCTGTACACTGCGGCACACAGCAGTGGTGGCTAGAGGGGCTGTCCTCCCGTCTTTGAAAATATACTTTCATATGTTTAGATGTCATTTTATATGTTTATTTAATATAATAAAGCAAATAAGCATCAACAATATGAGTGGAGTCTGTTTTTGTGACTAACGTTACCGTAGTATAGAAGACAATACAAGTTATTAGAAAAAATAGTACACAGCACTCTACAATCGCGCCGGAACGGAAGTAATCCAGCATCCTTATATTCCACCGGAAGTACGTCATTCACCGCCGTGCATACAGCCTATTAAATATGATTCAAATAAAATATGCTTTAAATAATTTTATCACAGTAAATCTTTTGAGAAAAATGACCCAGCTTAGTGAGCTGAACAGTCTGTGCTAGCAGGTTAATTAACTCACCTACAGTTGAGGTCAAAAGTTTACATACACCTTGCAGAATCTGCAAAATGTTAATTATTTTACCAAAATAAGAGGGATCGTACAAAATGCATGTTATTTTTTATTTAGTACTGACCTGATTAAGATATTTCACATAAAAGACGTTTACATGCGTATGTACGCATATTACAAATTGCATTTGCACAAAATGACACAAGTGAACTAAGTTACATACTCAGAATGTGTAAGTCACACTGTGAATACTCTCTTTTCATAACAATACAGTAAAACACAGACAATGAATATCATTGGAAAGACCAGGGTCGTGCCAACTGTGTCACCAGCATTTAACTGGCAGCTCATTGATCAGCGGCTGACACCAGACCTGCAGTGCAGCAGAACCAATGTGCTCTCGGTGGAGTAGCCGGGAGGAATGATAACTGAAAGACAGTCAGTGATCGAGCACCGCGCTCGAGGCAAACCCACCAAACCCTTTGACACTGGGGAGAGACAATGATGGGATTTCAAAAATAAAGCAAGTGACGGCCATTGATTTAGCCATTATGTGATTGGGCTTTTTCTGATGTTGTGAAAATGAGAGAATCTTAAGCATTAAGTACTAAAAACAGACCCTGAGAGGAGATGCGTTTTTCATGTGGTGCTGGAAACAGCTCTAATGGGAAAATCGGTGAACGGATGCATTGCAATAGACGGGGCATAAATCATCTGCTCAGCTTCACACAGACAGAGAGTGGCCTCGGCCGTACGGGGCAGCAGCAGCATTGACAGAGAACGCTTGTGTCATGCTATCTAGAATTTTAACAGGGGAGGGAAGAGGTCATCCACACTGAGCCTGAACTAAAGGTACACGTCTATAGACAACTGCGCCGTCATCACTAGCACTCGCTCTTCACTCTTAAGGAAAAACCATTAGCTTAGGTGGGCCAGATGTATGATTCTTATGAAAGTGGATGTAGAACAGAAGCCTCATTTTGGTAATTTCACTCATTTGATTAACTAGTGTTTCAAAGTGAAGTGCTGGGATGAGCTGCTCATAACAGTGTTTTCATAATAGTGTCTCTTCAGTGTCTTTCAGAGTGACTTAATTAATATTATTAAATTAATTATAATATAATTTATATTAAAACTTATTATTATGTAATACTTCACATTTCAGTATTATAGTGAAATTTGATGATTTTATTAATTTTTATCATTTAAATAAATAATAATAACATTTATTATTATTATCATTATTTGTTTTATTGATTTTTATTTATTTCTATAATTTTATTAAGTAGTAATATAAAAATTATTATTATATAAATTAAATAATTTTTATGAAAAACTTTACATTTCAGTATTATAGTGATATTTGGTTGATGATTTTTATTTTTTTATAATTTGATTAAATAATAATAATAATTTATTTAATTTAAGTAATAAATATATTAAAACATTATCAATGTTATTAAAACAATCATTTTTATGAAATACTTCATATTTCAGTATGATACTGATATTTGTTTGATGATTTTTATTCATTTTTATAATTTAATTAAGTAATAATAATATTTAAAAATATTATTATTATATAAATAATAATTTATTCATTATTCATTATTATGAAATACTTCACATTTCAGTATTATAGTGATATTTATTTGGTGATTTTTGTAATTTGATTAGATAATAATAATAATAATAACAATAATAATAACATTTATTATAATTATTATTTCTTTATTGATTTTTATAATTTTTTATAATTTGATTAATAATAATGTAAAAAGTATTATAAATTAATTATTATGAAATACTTCACATTTCAGTATTATAGTAATATTTGATGATTTTTGTTTTTATTAAGTAATCATATTAATAATAATAATAATAAAATTGCGATCTATAAAATTGTAATTTATAAAAAATTGAGTATTAATAATATTAAAATTATTATATAAATTAAAAGCATTATTATGAAATACTTCACATTTCAGTATTTTAGTGAAATTTGTTTATAATGCTTATAATTTGATTAAATAATAATAATAATTATTATTTCTTTATTGATTTTTTTGATTAAGTAATAATAATGTAAAAAGCATTATTTAAATTAAAATCATTATTATGAAATACTTCTGTTATATGAGTAGCGTGCTGTACGGACGAGACGAGAGACGAAGTACACAATAAACACTATTTTAATATAATCTTCTGATGAACAGGCAGGAACACAGATATCTCCACACACGTTGACAATAATAACAAATAAAGACCGGGAACTCATGACAAAGACAGACTTATAAAGGGTGTGCTAATTACAGAGACAGGTGCCGGGAATCACATTGACGAGGGCTGAACCAAGGTAGACAGATCGACGAGGGAGACAATGGGAGAAACCAATGACATAACTGTGACAACTTCACATTTCAGTATTATAGTGATATTTGTTTGATGATTTTTGTTTTCATTTTTATAATTTTATAAGTAGTAGTAATAATAATAATAAAATTGCAATTTATAAAATTGTAGTTTATTAAAAAAATTATTAAGTATTAATATTAAAAAATATTATATAAATAAATCATTATTACGAAACACTTCATATTTCAGTATTAGTAGTGATATTTGTTTGATGATTTCTGTTTTCATTTTTATTCTTTTAAATAGTTATAATATTTAAAATATTATTTTTAAATAAATTAAAATCAATATTATGAAATACTTAACCTTTCAGTATTATAGTGATATTCGATGATTCTTTAATTTTTAAAATTTGATTAAATAATAATATTTCTTAATGGATTTTTATTCATTTCTATAATTTGATTAAGTAATAATAATATCAAAAAAGTATTATATAAATTAAAATCATTATTATTATTAAATACCTCACATTTCAGTATTATAGTGATATTTGTTAGATTTTTTTCTGAATTATTGTAAGTAAAATGTTACACAATGACATCATGTTTACGATTCTCATAACATGGTGTCATTGAGACTTTTTAAATTTTAAATGCTGTTGTACAATTAAGGACTTTCCAACAAAAAAAAGAAGGTGCTCCCACAAGAAGCCCTCATTTGTAAGACTGAGGTACAGTTCCATTCACCATAGAACGCTAAATCATTGCCGGTCGTGATAGATTTTCCGCCACGGCACATTTAGCATGATACAGGAGATGTTTTGCAACCAGCGTAGAACGATTGCACAACACGAGTTGAAAGAGTTGAATTCTTTATAAGTGTTTGTGTCAACACTGGATCCCGTCAACACCTAAACCCCCTCCTGTCCCTTTTCTGCGGGCCTCCTGTTGTCACAAACATCCTCTCGCAGCAGGTGCACCCGTTTCATGTGACAGCTCTTTAATACCTGGTTTGATCTGTGTAGTCATATCATTATTTCTTCTCCCTGCACGCTCCAAACTACTCACTTCTGAAGCTAGATGAATTATATATACACAAACGCAGTATATTTAATAAACATTAACAAAAGCGAGATATATGAAGAGTAATGAAGGGAGAGAATTATAATTTGAGATTGTTTCATTTTATCATCTTGAATGTAAAATCTTGTTCTGAATGTACTGTTGCTAAGCACCTTTACAGTCAACATAACCTGTTTATTTTATTAATGCATGTTCCGGGCTTTCTGTGAACAATTCATCTGGGCATGTTATTTTTGAAAAAACAAACTGTTGACTTCATAATCTTTAATCAAAATGTACTTTGCTCTTTCTCTGAACTGATTTCCAATTTCCGACAATGTCACTTAGGCCATGCAGGCTACTGAAAGACATTGTTTTAATCAATTCGCAATCTTTTTGTGGCGTTCAGTATACATTTATTATCAATATACACTACTGGCCAAAAGTTAATTAGGAATTTTAAATGCTTTTGATTTCTTGTGCTCACCAAGACTTTATTTGATACAAAATACAGTAAAATCAGTAATATTATTGTTTAATAGTTTCTAATATTACTGAAATGTTACTATACATTTACATTTAGACATTTAGCAGACGCTTTTATCCAAAGCGACTTACAATAAAAGACAATGGAAGCAATCAAAAACAAAAAAAGAGCAATAACATGCAAGTGCAATGACAAGTCTCATTTAGCCTAACGCAGTACATGTATCAAGGTTTTTTTTTAATTATATAATAAATAAAAATAAAATATATAGAATAAAAAAAGAAAAAGCAAGCTAGTGTTAGAGGCCTACAAATAGATAGATAGAACAAGAACAGAGAAGCTAGTGTTAGTTAGTTGTTGTTTTTTTTAAAGAAAACAAGCAGTAAGTAAATTAATAGAGAATAAGTCTATAAGGGCAAGTTTTTTTTTGTTTTAGAATAGAGGGTGCTATAGTTAGAGGGTCAAATAAAGATGGAAGAGATGTGTTATTAGCCGATTCTTGAAGGCTAAAGAACTCAGCTGTTCAGAGTTGAATTATAATCGATCTAAAATAATTGTTGCCTATTATATTATTTTTTTAAATGTAATTTATTCCTGTGACAGCAAAGTTGAAATTTCAGCATGCATTACTCCAGTCTTAAGTGTCACATGAACCAAACTCAACGTCACATAAAAAGTACCATATGTGCGTTCATGTTTTCTGAGGAAAACACTATTTTAGTGCCATTCACTGAATATGTCACGAAACATACATGGTGGTACCTATTTCACGTCTTGCGAAAAAGTTCACACAGATATGTTTTTGTCATGAGATCAGGTTATATTATCAATGCTGAAAATAGTTTTTTGCTGCTTAATATATATTTTTGTCCCTTTATTATGATAGAATAGTGTAGAGCAGATATGAAGCAAAGTAGGAGGGGAAGGGGGGGTCGGGAAAGGTCCTCAAACTGGGAATCGAACTTGGGACACCTGTAGCGCAACGATGCACTTGCCCTGCTTTAAATTTTTGTGGAAACTATTATTCTTTTTTTTGGCACAAAATTGGCATATTACAATTGTTATATTAGCATATTAGAAAAAATAAATTAAGGTCACGTTCACGTTCACACAGCAGCTGAATATGTATGTCAGTTCTGTATTGGAGTCCTTAATACGGTTAAGTTCACACACAGTTCTGTTATTTACGGGTGTAACAACCGCATTCTATAATAAAACTCACACCCTTAAATTTTCAGGACTCACAACCGCATTCCCGTCAGTTTTGTGTTCTTTGCGCGGCTCAAATGTTCCACTCTTCGCCAAAATATAAAGGCTGCTGCTGGTTAAAGAAGGTTTGATGCATGAACTTGCGGCTCGATCAGACGCTTGTCTTGTCAGAAAGTGATAAAACTTTCTGTTTTATGGACGTCGCCATGTTTGATATTACTTTGGCCACTGTTGATATATAGAATACAGGCTTGACTCCCATTGCAAGTTCATACAGACAGTATTCCGGGCGCTACTGTAAACTGTTGTGTGAACGAGACATTTCAAGAATCACATTTGTGAGTAAATGCGGTTGTCAATCCCAAAAACTGACAGTGTGAACCAAGCCTAATACTGTATATATATATATATATAAATAAATAAAGATAATTTATAAATGTATAAAAATACAGAGTAATTTTACTCTTATTTCTAGACTAAAGAGTGATTCATAAAAGTTCCTAAGTGTTAATACTAGGTCTCAGCTCCTAAATTATTTAAGGATTATTTAAATTATATTATCCGTCCTTCGGATGAGACGTTAAAACCGAGGTCCTGACTCTCTGTGGTCATTAAAAATCCCAGGATGTCTTTCGAAAAGAGTAGAGGTGTGACCTCGGCATCCTGGCCAAATTTGCCCATTGGCCTCTGACCATCATGGCCTCCGAATCATCCCCATATTCTGATTGGCTTCATCACTCTGTCTCCTCTCCACTAGTAAGCTGGTGTGTGGTGGGCGTTCTGGCGCACTATGGCTGCCGTCGCATCATCCAAGTGGATGCTGCACACTGGTGGTGGATGAGGAGATACCCCTGACACTGTAAAGCGCTTTGAGTGTCTAGAAAAGCGCTATATAAATGTAACAAATTATTATTATTATTATTATTATTAAGAGAGTTGGAGAAGTCTCCAACACAATGGCAGCAAAAAGGAGGAAACACACACTTTACAATCAACAAATGACATATTGCAGTTATATGATGATATGGAGTTGATAAAATGATACAATCTTGATCATCAAGCATTTTTTAATGTATTTATTTTTGTAATTGACCAAGTAATAAACGTAAAAACTTAATCCACTCTACAAATCAATGCTCTAGCTGCAAAAATACGTTTGTTTATTTATTTATTTTCACTGGAAAAGTTGAACAATTGTAAAAATGCAGCAAAGCACTGGTGATGACACAGTAAGCAGGGTCTTAAATATTGTGACACTAACCTCACCAAACACATCAGTGGCCAAAAGTGATGTGTGACCTCACATTTCACTTAAACCATCAAAATATGAGAAAAACACTGATCAGTGTTGCTAACTGCTTTCAATTGAAAGTAGTTAAAACAGTCACTAAATGTAGCTGATGAGGATGAGGACATAATGGCGAGTTCACTGATCTATATAATATAAATATATCAGTGGGAGAGTGTTGTAATCTAAATAAGGTTTATTCAAGAAATTTATTTTGTTGCTAGGCCTTTGAGAAAAGTCTCAAAAGGGGCAAGGACGTCAACAAATCTAGTGACAAAATCACTAAACTGTCAACATTGACATTGAATACAACATATTTAGTTATTAATGTTGTGTTGATCCTCTCTTGTTTTTGAATGTGTTCATAATTTCTTTGTAGGACAGCATGGCCAAAAATTATGACACATTTTATTGCATTATTATCAAAAAAATAAAAGTAAAACAATTGACTCCAAGCAAATATGCAATATGCTTACAAAATCAGTAATACTTTTTTTCTCTCTCTTGGCCACAACTAAATGGCAGTTTATTGACTTTCCAACTGACCGTCAAACCATGCTGCAAAACAAGAAACTTTTATGAAGATTGTGGGCTTTCTTTGAGTTCTTGGAGCTGTTCACATCGTTGCTCCAACTGTAAATGAGGAGACATGGATTTCAAAGCATCAGTAATAATTTGTGATAATTTTCCACAATGCAAAGCATTTTTTTAAATACACTGAAATATTAAATAGTGACTTAATTAAATGATTGTATTGTAGTTCCATCAAATAATTGGTGTTGTGCTGCTGTGACTCACATGAGCAGGCTCACTATAGGTCAAGGGCGGCCATTTTGTGTTTCAATCATTGTAGTCTTTAATTTACAACACTTACAGTTTTTCTCAATTGCTTAAACACATTTCTTGAAATTATGCCTCTTATTTGCGAAACTCTAAACACAAATCCACAACTCCTAACTCATTTCCCCAAACTTCCTATATTGAGGTCAAAATGAAGCTCTCCACTCAAAACAATTCAATCTTGCTGAAAAACCAAACTTTGCTTTCAGACATGACACACAAATCCTCAAAAACAAACACACTACAAAACAGTTTTACACACTGATGAGATAAATTCAAAACAATACTACAAAAACAATACAAATAAAAAACTTTTCACATGATGAACACAACAAATCTATTCCTTTGCAAGTGTTTTATTCCTTAATTTAATGTACTGTAGAGTACAGTACAAAACAGCAAAAAACAACAAAATAATTATTCTGCCCAGCATCCTGTCTTTGGTCTGGGACAGGCCAAAGAACCTCTTCAGCATCACAGGCTAAATTAGCCCTGGCCAGGAGCAGGGGTAAAATCCTCTTGCATGCCTGATCCAACCCTGGCACTCATCAACTAAACTATATGAGACTGCTTGTCTTCTTGCCCTTGCTCTTCCTCTGTCTCTTCCATGTTGTTGTCGTCATCGTCCTCCTTCTCCTCCTCCTCTTCCTCTTTCACCTCCTACTCTTCCTCTTCAAAATTACACATTACTGTATGTGGGATATTGATTGAAAAAGACTGGATAGGATTCACAGTTACACTTGTACTAGTGGTCTGACAAAAAATAAAAAAAATAAAATAAAAGCACACAGCGTCATTGTGAAACAGAAAAAAAAGAAATATGGGCACAAAGGTGAAAATAAAAATAAGAAAGTCCACTGTCAGAATTTTTAACTCCTGTGTTGTCCTCTGTCTATATGCTTTCCAATGGAAGGTTCATGAGATGTACCTTTGATCTATTTCAGAGAACTGCTTTATCATTGGTTGATCTATATTATCTTCATTAGTGAAAGTCAAGATTCACTTGAATAATTCATGGCAAATTTACAAAAAGTCTAATAGAAATGTGTAGAATATATGATTGACAGTTTAGGACAACTAGATCAAAAATTTTGCATTTAGGTAATGATTTATACGATGAGCTAATGACTTGATGTTTTGAGGGGTAAGACTATTGCACAGAGAACTACAGTATATAATACATTTTGAGCAACATGACAATAGCAACTGATAATGTAGGAAACTGCAGACAAATGTATATTTCATTTCTGATCTGAGAAATGCACCAAAGTGAGAAAAACTTTTATCCTTTTATCTCCATCGAAGGTTCTGATTGGTGTGTGCTAAATTTTGACTCCTAGTGTTTCCAGTTGGGTAATTGTGTGCTAATTGAGCTCAAACTTCGCAGACTTGAGTGAACAATATTGAATGCTTGTGCTTTCTAAATGACCTCATGGTGTAAGCACTGAGAAATGTAGGGATTTGTGTGTAGAGTTTTGAAGTAACAGTTCACCAAATATAACTCATGTGTCAAAGCAGGGAATAGTGTTTATAGTTTAGGGAAATGGGTGTGCTTTTTCAAAAATGGCGTTATAGTTTTGAAATTTTAGTTCAAAAGACTGGTTATAGTGTTTTAGCAATTGAGAAAAACTGTAAGTCAGAACTTAAGAATCAGTCTCAAACTTTACTGAAAGTTGCTTTTAGATTCTTTATAAAAGTCTCCTACTCTTAAAAAAGTCCTACTTCTTACTAAGAATTTTTGACACTTAAGTCAAAGTTTAAGACTACTCTGGTCTAAATTTACACTGCAGAAAATGCTTTTCTTACTTAGATTTTTTCCAGCCAAAATATCTACAAATTTAAAAAATAAAGAAGGACTTTTTAGACAAGTAAAAATTATTGTCTTGTTTTCAGAAAAAACTTAAGTGCGTTTTTGCTTGAAACATGCAAAATAATCTGCCAACAGGGTAAGAAAAATCATCTTGTTTTGTTTGAAATAAGATTTTTTGCTTACCCCATTGGCAGATTATTTTGCTAAATTTTGACTTGTTTTTTCTGAAAACAAGAAAATAATTTTAACTCGTCTAGAAAATCCTTCTTGATTTAAGAATTTTTCTTGATCTTTTGACATATAAAAAGTCATTGTACTGTAAAAACCTCCTGTAAATTTCATAACTCAAACCTTTCTCGTTAAAAAGGCTTACATTAAAGCCAATCTGCCAAAACGACAGGTTGTGGAATGTGCCCCTTTGTGATGCAGAAGAAGATCAACGCCTGCTTCTACATCACTGCCTGTTTAGCCTCGCCCACAGTTTTGTGCATGTAGTGTAAAAAACGAGAAAGGCAAACACAGGTATACGTAGAAACCAACAGATAAAGATGCCTCAGAAGACAACAAGATGCTGTGCAGTGCCAAGTTGTGGAAAAATGTTTACCTCAGAGTCTACAATACGCCACGCTTATAGGTGCGTTCACACCATGTCGTAATTACTGTGATTACATGAATACAACTCGTTATTACAGTACAACTTGTGAACTGGGAATTTTCTGAGAGCCACAACTTGTACCACCTCAGATTTATTTAGGCGGTGTGTTTAGGCATTGATAGTGTGATTCTGAGTCCAAGGTTGTGAACAATTCCAAGTAGAATGTCATGTATTGTCATTTTGAAATTACAGTAATTACGACATGGCATGAATGCAACATATATCCAAGCGGAGTGTTCCAATGAAAGGGGTCAAAACAGGACACAAAATAGCCTATTACTTCTAAATTATGACATATTTTGATGTAAAAATCTTGATACCATAAGTGGACCTCAGAGAACAGTACAAAATAATACAAAAAAGCAGTTAATGACCTCTTTAAGATATTAATTGAATTGACAATGGGTAAGGATTGCTGACTGTTTGAGGCGCAATTTCAAAGCTTTAGTCTAAACATTTTCTCAATAAATGAGCAAAAATCAAAGTGACATAGAAGTCAGTGTGAGAAAAAAAAAGCGGTAATGCAAAAAGTGTGAAGTTATGTGTCAGCGGGAAGGAAAGGGAGCCGTGTGTTTACAACTGGCCTAATGTTTGTTTGAGACGGCAATGTGTAGGTCCGCAGCCTGACTCCGGGTGACAGCGCTCAGAAACAGAAGAGAAATCTGGCTGTCACAGATCAAAGCGATAAACAGCAGCACTTGCCAGACGCAAAACAAGAGACGAGCTCCAAACAAATTGCACAAGCTGCTACAGAAAATATGTCCAAATATATTCCCCTCCTAACAGATAGCAACAATTTCCAGCTTTTTGATAGTCTTTCACCTTGTTCAGTCATTCTTTTAAGGTCTACGTCTTTTCACAGACCCCTGAGCTACTCTGCCTTAATCCCTTATACCCCCCACCCACCATGTCAAATCAAATTAAAACAGCCCAAGACAAAAGCTAATTCCACGTTTCCGACATTGCCTTGAATCAGACAATTGCAGAAATGAGTTCAAGAAAGTCAGAATATTAAGGAAGTGCTTTAATGAATGCATGACTGACACCTCAGACAGCCCTTATTTTTCAGTTGTATCTAAAGTGCAGCTTTTCATACTGGCATGACATGTTACTACAGTTCTACCTTTTTATTGATTCGCTTCAGCATTATGTTTGACTACTAGAGCAAAACAGTAATGTGTTCCTCGACAAATTAGATACAATTTTACAGCGCTGCTCAAAGAGCTGAAAGCGCATTCTGGCAATTACAGAGAATTGGGCACCATCAGGCCTCCTGTGGCGTTACTGTAAAAGCTTTACTGTAGATACCAGCCCTTTGCTTTTAATCTTTTAAAGATTTGCTAATTCTGTTTTGAAATTGCTTCTGCTTATATTTGCTGTGCTTTCTAACAGCCTCCTAAAAACATTAAGTACAATCTCAAAAAAACACAACCCGATGACTCAGCAAACAGAATTAGATTAAATACATGTGGGGCTAAGTGAACACAGGCTGACTTCATATTCTTTTCAAAAAGCCCAGAAACGCTTCATCTGTACTTTCAAGTGAGATTTGTTGAACTTTAAATGCTCTTCTCAGAGTTTGTGAGTAGCTCTGGGGAATACATTTCATACACTGTAAAAATCTTTCAAGCCAAACCAGTTCAACAGCCTCTAAATAGCTTAAACTGGGGCAGAGAGCATTCTTCTCTTCAAATATTCTAATACTTCAGACAAATCTGATAAATCGTACAGCCAATAAAGATAATGACCACTTCCAGATCTTTTTCTCAGACTAATGCTTCTGAAAATCAACAGGCTTATTCTATCCCACTTTCCAATGTACAAAAACAATGAATGCTGAAACAATGTTACAATAATATTAATACTTAAGTCTTCAAAACTCATTTTAACTACAATTGAAAATTGAGACGCAAGATGATAGCAGTTAAAAGGAGAGCAAGTCTGCAATCTGATATGAGACATAAAAGTATCAGATGAGCAGCCTGATATACAGCGTTGCCATGGACTACGGCGAATATTATGAAAAATCACATGGCTGGGTGCTATGTCTGACAAGCCATGCCGCAATTTGCCACTCTCACTTCACATTATGTCCTCACGCAGTGAAAAATACATTGCGTAGCAAAGTGGAAACTGACAACGTGCGGACAGACAAGACAGAGCAGGTTACTTTAGCTATAAGGCAAAGTCTCAGCTTAAATTTTGTCATTTTGTATGAAATTCAAACAAATAAATACCATTTTGTCTCTTCAATGTGTCGTGACAGATTGCTGTAGCGCCTCAGTTCACACGGTATGTCAACAGATCATCTTTTCTTCTTCTTTCCTAATTATAGCATGAAATAAACATATATGAACATAAAAAGCTATCTTGTTTCAACTACGGAAAGACATTAATACACACCATTTTTCAAGTTAAAGTCTTGAAATCTACAGTTTGTCGGACAAAAATGGCAGATTCAGCAGTCTATTACTCCAAATGTTTTTCCCATTCTGACTGATTAGTACAGCCCAAAACATGACAACTGACCATTTTCAGCAGCAATAATCAGCAAAAAAGGTGAGTTTCGTTCAGTTCAGTAGCATTTTTCATGTTCAGTTCTGCCAATATGGCCAATCGATGACGTGTCTTAAAAATACAAAACGCTCAAGTTCAAGTCCAACAACGTTAATCTACTCTCACATCTGCTTTGTTTGTCGGACAAAAATGGCAGATTCAGCATTATGATTGGTCAGATCGCCTGTTAGTCAAACTCCCTGTGAAGGGTCAATTGACCAATCTACAGAGCCTAAAAATACAACAGTGCCTAAAGGAATCTTTGTTTAAAGGGGTCCTATTTTGCTCTTTTACAAAGTCTTTATTTTGTTTTGTGGGTTCATTAGAACATGCTCTTATGCATGAAATGCTGTAGTCCAAAGGAGCCGTTCGTTGTAGTTCTTAAAAAGGGATTTTTTAAAAACTTAATATCTCCCTTTGGAGTGGACTTTGAGATTTGTAACTTTGTAGATGTTTTTTATGCCCAAAACTACACACCACGCACTGGCTAAAATTCAAAAAGTGATAAAGCATAATAGGATCCCTTTAAGAGTTATAAGCCATAAACCAACCAGCTACGTGGTGAATGAGTAAAAGAGAAGAATGAAAATGTCTCTTTTGCACAGTAGTAACCTCTAACTTTTTTTTTCTACATCCCATTTTCTTTTCAATAACTGATATCCCACTAACCATCATTTAGTTCTGCCTCACTATTCCTATCCTCCCTCATCAAGTCGTGGAAGCTTGCCGTTGCGCCTGCTTTCATCAGTTACAGCTCCTCCGTAAGAGGATGCCAAGTTCTCCACTCTCAGTGCTTCTGCACTTGTTAATCAGATCGTCAGTGATGGTTCCAGCACACAGCAAGGCAGGAATGTTTATTTTTTTGGTGGTTATGGTCTTTTCGCACAGTGGTAAAGCCTTCAGTTTACATTAAAAAGACACATCTTTGTTTTTCTGTCTTTGGGCTTGCAATACATATCTAATGTTATATCTACAAGTAAATTAAGCTAGGTAAAGAAAAAAATGTGGTTCTCACAAATTCTATCAAATAAACTTGATGTACTGGAAAAAGTGCACACACGCTGGCTAAGCATACTGCTGTTGACCAGAATTAAATACAAGCCAGAAGTGAAAGGAGTTAAGAGGAGATTCACCGTGTTTGGCCCACATAGTTAAATGTGGGCAGAGAAGGGGGAGATCAACTAATGCATGTTAATCCAGAAACACAATGACCTCAATCCTGTAAATCTATCAATAGAATATCCAACGCTCCAACGCTCCGGATTAGGTGACTGTTGTAATGATAGCACAGACGTAGCTGTTATTTAAAACATCCCACACACGAATATGTATTTCTTTGCGCTATGCTTATTCCTCCGAATTTCACAGATTATCCTAAAATTCTTAAGTAGTTAGAAACTAGATGGTCAGCAGAACTGGTGCATGACTTTTGGTGCATGACACTTCTGTTTTGGAAAGAGAGAGTTCACCTCCGGACTTTTTCAGTGTTTAAATTCTATAATCGGGTCCCTGGTGTATCTACCAACCCAGAAAACATGAAAAAGGACAACCCAGTAACTTTGATTTGGTAAGCCTTTTTCTGCAAGCATGTGAAAAAACGAGTGTGTCAGATTTCTGTTTTTGCAACTTGTGTGTTTTCAATATAAACTTTTGTGTATTTGACCGTTTAAACGCAATGAGACATGAAAGAGAACTTTAGTACTCACATGCTGTGTGACAGCCACTTTCTGTCCGCATGCTTCAGATAAAACCCTTTATCAAAAGTTTAAAATAATATGGTTTAAAACATTATTTCAGCATGATTTCAGCTCATTTGCATTTAAAGAGACATGCACGAAAACGGCGTGTTTCTGCTTCCACTCAAAATAGGCATTTTCAGAATGATATAATAAATGATCTGTGGGCTATTTTGAGCTGAAACTTCACAGACACATTCTGGGAACACCTGAGACTTATATTACATCTTGTAAAAAAGGGGCATAATTGGTCTTCTCTAAAGCCAAACAATAGATAACAGAATATGTAGGAACAAGTAGGAAAACTACCCATGTTAATTCCTATAGTAAAACCATTTATTTTGGCTTGCTTCATACTACAATAAATGTTAAATTCAAATGATATTGTGAAATGAAATGCAAAAACTCCAAAATTCTTCAAGTGTATTTCAAACACCACTGTTCACTACTATGGAATAAACTTGGGGCTTTTTTGGAGATCAGTCCCTCTCTGCAAATCTGCAACAGTCCTGAGGTGCAACACATCAGATTATCTGCTAGTCCGACCTATTTCTCCACATGCAATGAGGAGAACACAATTTCAAGATTTAAGGCAGTGCTTGGTGACTCAGAGAGAGATAGCTGTTTTTTGGAGGCGGAGGGCGATGGCAGTCATTGCAAAGCTATAATGCTGGTGGTATCACAATAAAACAGAGAGGTTTGTTTGCAGCAGAGATTTCTTTCTTTTCACTCCAAGCTGTCACTGATGAGCTGAACCAGAGCTCAGGTCAAAGACTAGATAAAGGCCTCCGAACCAGGAAACAATCAGGAGGCATGTGGAGCATTATAAGAAGCTGTACTGCTGCAGTTATGAAATGGATGAATACACTTATTAATAATAAGATGAACCAGAGTTAGTATGCACTAGTGTTAACATAAATTGAGAATCACAATGTGTCATTAAGGACCACTACAACAACAGAAATGTACACAATCAGACTATTTATTAATAAATTGATAAATTCATAAAAATGGTTAACATTGAAAACTGGCACTATGATTTGCAGTGTAGTTACAGGTCATAAAAAGAAATGTGATTTAATATTTAATATTAAATAAGCTTAATATACAACTTTCTATTTGTATTAATGAATATATTGTATACCTTCTCATTTTTATACATTAAAATCTTAAATTACATGTATTAGCTTGTTTAAAAACACAATAAGGGGTTCATTATAAAACACAATATACAATATTTGTAATATATTATCAGTGGTTTTATATATACTTATTGTGATCTGTTTCTATTGATTTTAATAATAATAATAATAATAATAATAATACAAATATACAAAAGCAGGAAAAGTAAAAACTTTGAAAAAGGTTGCAGAAATATTTACATCTAATTTAGAGAAGTTCACTTTCAGAATAACAATTTCCTAATGATTTAGTCACCCCCCTGTCATCTAAGATGTTCATGTCTTTCTTTCTTCAGTTGCTAAGAAATTAAGTTTTTTGAGGAAAACATTCCATGATTTTTCTCCATATAGTGGACTTCAATGGGAGATAACAGGCTGAAGGTCCAAATTGCAGCTTCAAAGGGCTCTACATGATCCCAGCCAAGGAATAAGAGTCTTAACTAGCAAAATGATCAGTCATTTTCTTTAAAAAAAAAAATACATTTATATCTGCATTGAAACCAGTGTTGTTTTTGACAACCATCTTAGATTTAGTCTTAGTCTTTTGGACTAAAATGCTTCTTAGTTTTAGTCAAATTTTAGTCACTTCTATATGTGATAGTTTTAGTCCAATTTTAGTCGATGAAAAGTCAAAAAGGTTTTAGTCTAGTTTTAGTCGACGAAAAGTCAAAAAGGTTTTAGTCTAATTTTAGTCAAAAAAAGGGGAAAAAGTAGTCTTTTAACAAATTAATGTAGGTCAGTAAGTATTTTGCTGTTGGGTAGTGTCACTTATAAGTTCTGAAAATAGCAGATCTATAGTTCAACACAATGTGAGCTTCCGGATCGACTATTTTCACCAATAATTACAATAATGAAGGAATGTTTTAGAACATAAAAGACAAACAAGGATGGAATGCTAAAACGGCTTGCCATACTAGTATAGCAAAGAGTATTTAATGTTAAAACGGCTTGCCATAGCGTCAGATACTTTTTAAGTTTTAATTGGCATGCACAATAAGCAGAAATGTCATGCATTTTAAACGTCTGACGGACCACCCACTAACATTTTCGTCTATTCTCTTCTCATCAACGAAAACTCACACACGTCTCGTCATGTTTTAGTCATCAACGAGCCATTTTTATCTCATCATCGTCTCGTTATCGTCATGAAAAAAAGTGGCGTCAACGAAATGATTTCGTCATCGTCATCGTTGACGAAAACAACACTGATTGAAACTGCAATTTGGACCTTCAACCCGTTGGCCACCACCGAAGTCCACTATATAGAGAAAAAACCTGGAATGTTTTCCTCAAAAACCTTAATTTCTTTTCAACTTAAGACAGAAAGACATTAACATCTTGGATATCATTGGGGTTAGTAAATTGTCAGGAAATTTTATTCAGGATTTGAATTTTTCCATTAGAGAAACTTTTAGACATGAATGCACAAACAGAACATTTTCTGTTAAATTGTCCATAAAAACATTTCCTTATAAACTGTCAAATTCAGTTCAGTGCAACAGTTTATAAAAGAATGGATCTGTGGACAATTCACACAGACATTCCTGCTTATGTTTCATGAATGAGGCCAACTTTCCTGCATCACACTTTTGACACCGGTGTAGCCACAGGCCACGGGCCCTCTGGAAGAAACCCTTTGGACTCTATGGACTCCGGCGTCTGTCCAAACACTTCCACTGGGCTACAAAAATGTACATGATTGACTCTTTCGGCTTTACCATTTAACCCACCCTGGCTCATACTGACAGCTTGACAACCTCCAACCGGTTGGCCGGCCCAGCTGAAGTTCTGTCCGCTCTTCTTGAGAGCAGCCAGATGTTTGATGTCCAAAGTAGTGAAGGTTGTAAACTGCACTTGATTCCTTTTGCTTGTGGGAGAATGTAGAGGTTCGCTACGAACGGGCCTTGCCAGGAGGGTGGCTGACCTGACAGCCATCGGAGGCAGTGGAGGCATCGGATCCCGCCTTGGAGGAAGCGTGTTGGTTCTTCGTCCCAGAGTGGCAGTTCTCTCCTCAGTAGGAATGGCTGGGATCTCCCTCGTCTGGATTGTCTCCGGACCTCTGCTGTTTTGCATCTGAACAGCTCTTGGCATTTCCACAGCTGCTTGCATCTCCTGCTTGGAGGTTGTTGCAATTGGCACAGCTCTGTTTTGCTCTGCAGCTGTGCCCAGACGTACCCAGTGATGCTTGTGCTCGGTTTGACCCTGGCACTGAACCAGAGACTTCTTGCTGCGGGATCTTGCACTGTTTGTGGCACAGTGAAGCAAGACGGCGATGATGGCCAAGCAAGAGAGTCCTACCAATGCATAGATGCAGACCTCAATGTCTCTGAACACACTAAACATCTGTATCAGGTCACTCTCCACTAGCGGTGGTTCTCTCTTGGGTTCTTCCGGTGGAAACGGGAAGTTAGAGTTCTCAAGCAAGTTTCCATATCCATTCTTTATTGGATTTCTGGGGCCTACAGTAACAAGTGCTCTGTCTGCGATGGGCTTGGTGATGAGAGTTTTATCCATAGTGTTTATTGACTTAATTGTGGATACGCCACCTCCTATCGCTTCTTGAAGATTGGATTTGGTCACAGTTTTGAACGCATTTGTGGTGCTCTCTTGTTGAAGCGTGTTCAGAGGGGATGTAAGGATATATTTGGACACACCATCTCCATCCTCACCATCACTGGCACGTTCACTTTCTTTTTTGCCAGTCCCTGCAAGCTGTTCATCCGGAGGGAATTTCACCTTCACCATGCCTCCACCCACAGCCAGTTTGCTCTTGCGTTTGGATTTCTGACAGGCCTCGCAGATAGCTAACTCCGCTCTGAGCAATAAGCCCTGTCCTTCGGCTTCAGCGACCACAACAAAGACTGACCCCGGGATCTTCCGGACTGATGCTACCTTTGGATCCAGTGAAGAAATGGTGAGGGAATAACCACTAGGATCGTACAAGTCAAGAGGAGTCTGGGAGCCATCGCTGAACTTCAGCCAGCAGCCGACCACCGCCTCCTGTTGTATAGAGTTATAAATATTTACTTAAACATTATATACAACTAAAACAAGTTTAAACCATCAAAGCAGGTCAACTTGGAAATAACTTCCTTTTAGCGTGACATCTAGAACTGCATCTTGGCCAAGTTAATTTCATGTTAAGTAGCTCTTTGACAGGATGTGGTACATATATGTGATAGGCTTAAAGCCCATGCATAGAGTTTCATTTATCCAAAGGGATCAATATTTATGTGTTTGTGTTCAAAATCCATTTGCTTAACCACCAGAGGGCACAGTGTAGAGTTTGTACCATAACAAGCTGTGGCACAATAACCCAGAGCTGCTTGCAAATACAGTATAAGCAAACCGCACCACAGGCTGTCCTATATTCTGGGGAGAAATACATTATGCATTGCCTCAGGAGTTCTGCTTGCAAAGCCCATCAAGAGACGAATGAGGCCTCTCGCTGAGTACTAATAGCTTGATATTGATTGGATCATGTTATGCCACTCAGACCTGGCACTGGAACAAGCAGCTATATGAAGAAATTTAAAGCATAGTTGCACTAATTGTACTCTTGTACCCTACGCGTAATGGCCAGTGCTTTCTCGTAGCTAGTGATTAATGGTACCAAATGCTAAAGATTCTTTTACACAACTTGGATGGATGATGCATTTCTTTAAGGGCTAATCTGAATGTCAATTTAATGTTAATGCAACGTTAATTTTATACCTATAATCATTCAAAAATAAAAATAAAAAATGCAAAAAAAAAAGATTTTTTAAATTTATTAATGATTAAAAGCATTACATTTATTTTATTAGTAATAAATTAAATATTAGATTTAAAAGTATTAATTTAAAGATACTAAATCAACTTACTGGATGACATATTTATTTAGTAGGTAGCCTAATATGGGTCTCAATTTATTGTTTATGCAACATTAATTTAGTACCTTTAATCATTCAAAAATGCAATAATTTGTATTTTTTTATTAAATGCATTAAATTGATTTTATAAATAATAAATTAAATATTGGATTTGAAAGTATTACATTAAAGATTAAAATTAAAAATTAACTTAATGGATGATATATTTCTTTAGTAGGTAATATGGGTCTCAATTTAATGTTTATTCAATGTTAATTTAGTACCTTTAGTCATTCAAACATTAAAAAAAAGAATAATTTTTATTTTTTGATGATTAAAAGCATTAAATTAATTATATTAAATTAAATATTAGATATTTAAATATTAGGTATTATATTAAGTGTTACATTAAAGATACTAAATCAACTACATGGATAATGTATGTCCTTACTAGGTAATATTGGTCTCAATTTAATGTTAATGCAACATTAATTTAGTACCTTTCATCATTAAAAAATGAAAAAAATTTTTGATGTATGAAAAAATTAAAAACATTTATTTATTTAGTAATGATTAAAAGATTAAAATTCATTTTATACGCATTATATTAAATATTAGATTTTAAAGTAAATCAAACTTACTAAATGAACTTAATGGATGACGTATTTCTTTAGTAGGTAATATGGGTCTCAATTGAATGTTATGCAATGTTAATTTAGTACCTTTCATCATTAAAAATTTTAATTTTTTTACATATTCAAATATTAAAAAAAAAGCAAACTTTTTTAATTTATTCATGTAAAAAGCATTAATATAATATTATAATCAATAAATATTAGATTTAAAAGTATTAAATTAAAGATACTTAAACTTACTGGAAGATTAATTTAATACCTTTCATCATTAAAAAATGTTTACATTTTTTTGACATTTTTTTTTTAAAAAGCTAAAAATATATATTTTAATTTATTAATGATTAAAAGCATAGAATTGTTTTTTATGAGCATTATATTAAATATTAGATTTAAAAGAATTAAATTAAACATACTAAATCAACCTAATAGATTATGTATTTTTTAGTAGGCAATATGGGTCTCAATTTAATGTTAATGCAACGTTATTTTAGTACCTTTCATCATAAACGTATTAAAAAAAAGCCAATAAAAAAGAAATTTTATTTATTGATGAATGAAAGCATTAAATTCATTTTATTAGCATTATATTAAATATTAGATTTAAAAGTATTCAATTAAAAATATAAATAAAAAGCAAAAAATAGAAAAATAATTTATTGATGATTAAAAGCATTAAATTAATTTTTTAAGCATTATATTAAATATTAGATTTAAAAGTATTAAATTAAAGATACTAAGTCAATTTAATGGATGACATTTCTTTAGAAGGTAATATGGGTCTCAATTTAATGTCAATGCAACTTTATTTTAGTACCTTTCATCATAAAAAATTTTTTGGGACATATTTAAAAATATAAATAAAAAGCAAAAAAAAATTATTTATTGATGATTAAAAGCTTTAAATTAATTTTATAAGCAATATATTAAATATTAGATTTAAAAGTATTAAATTAAAGACACTAAATTAACTTAATGGATGACATATTTTTTAGTAGGAAATAAGGGTCTTAATTAGTGGTGGGCATAGATTAATTTTTTTAATCTAGATTAATCTAGATTAAATCTTGAAATTAATCTAGATTAATCTAGATTAAAATGGCTAATTTGAATTCTTCTGAAAGCATTCAGAATATGTGTGCTACCCAAATAATGACTAAAAGTAAGTCTTTGAGAACGGGTTTCTCAAGGCAGGTGGCGCATTAGATCAGGCGCTCATCTCCTGTTTCCAAAATGCATTACAAACTGCTTGACAATTGCATTTAAAACACAATTAACTATACAAACTTGTGTAACCAAGTACTTCTGCGCAAAAGGCTGTACGACGTGCGCGTTCCAGTAAAATATACAGGCGCGCGGGTATGGATGGCCTATCTGCGTGCATCTTCCAATAAACTGCGTTGCTTTTAGAAGCGTCAATTCAGTTGTTGCATATAGTATAATGTCTTTATTTCGGGATTATCAAAGTAAATTTTAACTCAAACTTGAGATTTTACTGGGGCACAGCAGATTTTCACTGGGGCACGTGCCCCAGTAAAAAGGGTCTAGCAACGCACGCACCTGCCCTGAAGCGGCTTCATAACTGCATCCATGTCTGCGCGTCTCATTTGATGTGGTAATTTTTTCACAGAAGTTGAAGACTCGTTCTCGCCCCCTACATTGCAATTCAACTAGATATACGTCATCCGCGCTAAAATATCAAAGTGAAAGTCATCATATCTTGCGTAGTTTAGACCCAGCTCCCAACCCAACTTTGAGAATAGATTAACAGCGATATTTTTTTTATCGCGCGATATGAGTCTCACGTTAACGCAGCACGTTAACGCCGATAACGGCCCACCACTAGTCTTAATTTAATGTTAACGCAACAATATTTTAGTACCTTTCATCATAAATGTGTTTTTTTTTTGGACGTATTCAAAAAAAAGCCAATAAAAAGAAATTTTATTTATTGATGAATGAAAGCATTACATGTTGTTGAACTTTCTAATTTCAGACCTTGTTTCAAAAACATGGTGCAAAATGCAATGCACAGGCATAATTTAGGATCTATAGATTGCTTTGCACTGTTCTGTATGTTTGTTCCATAATATGAAATATATATTGGCATTTAAATCCACTTGTTCTATTCAATTTTTTACGTGTCAACCACAATTAGTGTCATGTATTTGAATTATCTTTTAGGGGGATTTTCTCTTGTATCCTAATTAGCTTCTATAAATGATTAATTAGCTTATAATTCGATTAATTAAACTGACAGCCCATGTAGCTACATGAATTACCTGCTTGGGGTAGTGTATGATCTCCTGTGCGGTTGTCTTGGCAACGATGGCCCTGTTGCTTCCTGGGCTGAGCTGCAGGTTCAGGGAAAGGCCAGAGACCAGCTGCACACCCAGCTCTGTAATACTGACTTTGTCATCCAGAACCCGGATCATCCTCTCAGCCAGAACCGAGTTCGACAACGGAGACATCACCTGAACAACAGAAACAAACCCAGCATGGCATCGTTTCTAATTTATCTGTCTTGCAATTAAAAAGCAAGCAATCCATCTATGTGCTGTCTGTATATTAACTAAACCCACACTAAACTTTGTTGTCTTAATGAATAATGAGAATCGTGACAAAGCTGACAGCTGCGGGCGGCTCTGTCATTATCACCATTACCTGCACAGTGGTGACTCCCACAGCCTTGCCTGTCAGCACGGTTCCTGCCTGCAGGCGAGCGACGCTCGTATCCCCAACTCTCAGAAAGTAGCGCACCAGCCGCGTCACATCTACCTGACAATCAGAGCCAAGGAAGTACGCAGGAGATGGGCTGCTTGGATCTGGCGATTCTGCGGTGAAGACCGTAAGCACTCGAATCAAACTGTGCTGATACTGCAGCATGCAGCCTCGGCCCTTCCTCTCATCCTCTTCCTCTGTGTCCCAGCTCACTCTGAGAAACATGCGGAGAGAAAATTAACAACTCTTTTTCTCACTCTCCTGTTCTCAGTATATATATTTTTTTTTCTTCTGCTATCTGCTATTTGACTAGGCTCAGCAATCTCTCATCTCTACTTTATAATGAAAGTCTCTGCAATGTCATAAAAAACTGCCGGGATATCTCTGCGGAACACATTCTCTATTCTAACAAGAACGCTTTGGAGCGGTTTTAAAGTGGAAAAAGTCTGTATGAAGTGGAACATCAAATATAGAAGTTCTGAGCAAGTCAGAGAAACCGAAAATAAAAATAAAATGAAAAAAATTTAAAATATCGCACTGGAATACAAGAATACAAAATTGCATCACAATTCACTATTTAAATTATGCATTATAACATTATTAAGAACCCTCCAAAAGGTAATGTTAATAATTAAAGCATAGTTTTTCAAATATTTTTTATATTTTTCAAATATATTTTAAACCACATTTATTTATTTATAATAAGATTCATTGTTTATTTATAACATCTCTACCTTGAAATTAAAGTCTCTGCAATGTCATTAAAAAAAACTACAATAATGATTTGGAGCAGTTTTAAAGGTCCCATATTGTACACATTTCTGGAGGTTTATTTTAGTTGTTGATGTCCTTAAGAATATATATTGACGGTATAAGTGCCAAAATCCATCTCAATATATTTTTACAGCTCCTTTTTTAGGAGCTCTGTCAAAAACAGGTCGATTTTGGCCCATCTAATTAATATTCATGAGCCTCTCTTCTGATTGGCCTGTTGTTTTCTGAGTGACGCACAGCCAGGCCAACCACAGTTAACTACGGTCATGTATGCTTTAGCTGAGCCCAGAGCCATAGAGAGAGCCTAGCCTGCTGATACTCAACAGGATATTTCAGAATGATCATTAATGTTTTTTCTTTTTCAAACACCGAATGCAGTAAGCTACATAACTGTTGCTTTAGTAAAGCCCCTTTCACGATGCATGCTGATTCTGGAAAATTACGGGAACGAGTGCTGTGTGAACAAAAGCCAGAACCATAAAGGCAGTGTTGTAGTTATGATGCACGTTATCATGTGACTCTTCACAACGGAAAAATACGTGCAAAGTGGAATGAAGCGGCGATCAGGCAGAGCCAGCTCCGCACTATCAGCGCTGAAGCACAGTTTGTTCAGGTTAGTTTCAGTTTAGTGAAACGTACGTGTCGTATTACATCTCACATCCAAACGTCACATGTCTTTATGGGTTGTGTGTAAAGCACGCACAGATTCCGGAAAACAACTGTGAATTAACCAAATCAAACAATTCCGGAACAAATCATGGGACACATTATCCGTGTATTTACCGGAATGGCTGTGTGAAAGAGGCTGAAGTTGACGTGCCACTGGTCTCTTATATTCACGTTGTTCTGAAGCCTGTGCAATGATGTAGTTTCGACATCTATCGACTGAAGAGGGTTTTCTAGATTAGTTTCCGTGTTGTTGTTGCTTAGCAATGTTATGGATGCAATGTTGTCTGGGTTTGACAAAAGGAGGGTGGGACGGTGATTGGTGCTGGGGGTGGTGACTGAGTAGATCGGACGTCACATTGTTACAGAAGTCACAGCAGCTCGTGAAAATGAACAGTTACTTTAAGCAGGCTGTGTGCAGTTTACTGTGGATTGACTGTTTTGAAACTCATATGGTAGTTACATAGCCCCTAGACCTCAGTTATCATGAGCCAGGAAATTTCGATTTTGACAATATGGGACCTTTAAAGTGGAAAAAACTTGAGGTGCAACATCAAACATAAAAGTTCTGAGAAAGAAAGAAACAAATCACACTATACAGTTAAGAAATTAAAACTCAAGAACTATTTACAACATAAACTGCGCATTTAAAAAAAATTATTAACATCTAAACCACACTGTAAAAAACAATTTGTTGAATCAACTTGAAATAATTTGTTACCTGGCTTCCTTATTTTAAGTTCAGTCAACTCAAAAAAGTTTAGTCGACGTAAAATGTTAAGTTGTACTTAGTGACAACTTAGATATTTAAATTGATTCAACTTAAAATTTTAAGCCCGCAAAGTAACAAATTATTTTAAGTTTACTCAACAAATTGTATTATTTTTTACAGTGCATAGACAAATAAATGTTAATAATTAAAAACATCTTTACATTTGTCTAATTAAAAAAAAAAATAAACCACTCTTATTTATTTATAATAATATTCATCATTTATTTATATTAATCTCTCGTCTTTACCCTCGAAGAAAAGTCTCTGCAATGTCATAAAAACTGCCATAAAATCTCTGCAAAACACATTTTCTATATTCAGGGTGCGGTGGGGATACAACATTCCGCGAAGCCGCTCCTACGCCTCGATCTAAATCAAATTATTCGCAGTACATGCTTTAAAGTCCTGTTCTGTATTAAATGATTCGACATGCACACTTTTAAGTTCCGTTTTGAATCAAATGATTTGACAAAAAATTCACTATACTATTCAGGCAATCAAAATTCCACTATTCACAACATACACTGTGCTTTTAAAAAATAATTAACAAAAAAACCATAGACAATTTGATAAATGTTAATAATTAAAAACATCTTTACATTTGTCATATTTAAGAAAATAAACCTCTCGAATTAATGTATAATACGATATATTGTTAATTTAGAATAATCTTTCATCTCTACCCTAAAAATATAGTCTCTGTAATCTCTGCACAACACATTCTCTGTTTTAACAAGAATGATTTGGAGCAGAAGTTAAAGTAGAAAAGGTTAATATGAGGTGCAACATCAAATATAAATGTTTTGAGCTAGTTTGAGGAAATAAAAATAAAAAAAGAAAGAAAGAAAACAAAAAAACTACTACAATTCAAGAACTATTCACAACATAAATTGTGCATTTTAAAAACATTAACAAACAAACCATAGAAAATTAAATAAATGTTAATAATAAAAATAACCTATTGACATTTGTCTGTTTTAAGAAAAATAAACCACATATGTTTATTTATAAATGTGTATTAATTTCTAAAATCAGGTTTTAAAAGAATTATACTCATATATTTATATTCATATTATTACAGAGAAATGAAAGTAAATCTATTTTCTAAAAAAAATCCTGACTGTTAAAAAATACAAATAATTAATATTTATTCTTTGATATACAATAGATTTAAAAGGATAGCTTACCCAAAAATGAAAATTCTGTCATTAATTATTAACCCTCATGTCGTTTCAAACCCCTAAGACCTTTGTTCATCGTCAGAACACAAGAAATGCAACGTTCAAGGCCCAGAAAGTTAGTAAGGACATCATGAAGGGAAGAAATTGTTGAATAAAGTTATTTTTGTTTTTTTGCGCACAAAAAGTATTCTCATAGCTTCATAAAATTATAGCTGAACCATGATGTCACTATTTTAATGATGTCCTTATTTCCTTTCTGGGCCTTCAGTGTGTCAGTTGTCAATGTGTTGCTGTCTATGCAGGGTCAGAAAGCTTTTGGATTTCATCAAAAATATCTTAATTTGTGTTCCGAAGCTAAATAAAGGTTTTAAGGGTTTGGAACGACATGAAAATGAGTAATTAATAACAGATTTTTTTATTTTAGGGTGAACTATCCCTTTAAATACTGTTTACTTACTAATATTTGTCAGCATTTACATAAGCTTATTTAAAAGTGCAAAATGATATTATTATAAATTTTAATCATACCTACTGTTATATAGATATCAAATTGCTAAATGCTGCCTAAATGCACCAACTTTTCCAACCATATGAAGCTTGTAGTGGCAGTGTGTCATTGGAAATATGCTTGTCACTTACCTTTTGTTCCCTGTGACAGGAACTCTCCAGGCTTTGATCTGACTGAGCTCTGAATCAGAAATCTCCATATGCAAGGGGACTCGAGGCATCCATACGTTCACCTCCAGCTGTGTGCTCAGGTAGCTGTAAGTGAAGTTCACCATCATTCTCACTCTTCCACGTGTCTCCTTTCCATTAACATACACAGAATCACACCTCTCAGACACCTGTGTGTGAAAAAGGCATATTAGGGTTTGTGTAGTTTAACAGGTAGCATGGGTTTAAAGACATCTGAGTAGATCCCTCATGATATTTAGTAGGAAATGGGTATCTTATTCCTCAGTGCAATGCAGTTTTTGAGCTTTGTGATTCCACAACAAGGAATAAAAACACTTCCTAGATCTTCCACATTGTTTTTCAAAAGTGGAATCTAACTATTAACCCAAAATCTAGTCTCTACAGTTTCACTACAGATTCCTAAATCTCTAAATATGTAATTTTGGAATTTTATATTGCAGAACTCACAGAGTATAAATTACATTCTAGTATAAATGCCTGCTAAAGATTAAATGTAAATGTAAATGTAAAAAAGATAAAGATGTTTTATAGTAATGAAGACATGAGCGTCACTGTGGTATAAGGTAATGAGCCCTGAGTACTGTACATTGTTCGATCTCATTAGAAAAATCTATGGCCACTGTTGCATCACTGTTTCATTCACCCAATGGCGCCACCCCTGGCCGACTCTTGGCCACCCCACTGGCCATTATAAATTTTAGTAGCATCAGTTATGCAAATAAAATCTATAGATATTAAACAGTTCAAGCATATTATATATGTTAGTTTAAAAGTTTGACCTATATAAATGTACGCTGTTAGACCCATATCCAATCGTTTGAGCGCAAAGTAAAAGCTAAAGCAGGCTTACAGGACTTGGAAGCGCCAGCGCGGTCACTTGCACTGAAAACAATTTAAAATATGGCATAATTTTTGCTCATAAAGGTAAGAGTAATATATTATTCGGAGCGGTAAAGGGTCTACGTTTATTTCTGTGCACTCACAATATCAACAAAATTTTGTGACTTTATATAAAAAAAGAAAACAGAGGATGCGCTTCTGCCGTCTTGGTTTTGAACAGGAGCGTTTCACAATGATGAACCGAAACAGAAAGCAAAATCTTTTATTAAGCTATGTAATCATTGAAGATGCAATTCTCTATAAAGGCGGGTCTGAGGAAATGGTGTGTCAGGATCGTCAGCTTTATTTTTTAAAAATATTTCCTTACTATTTCGCCCCGCACATTCATGGTAATTACTTTTGCAGGTGCTTTGTGGCAAGCTTTAGGCTATTGCGTGCGCATGATCGCGCAACTCTTCAAACTGCGCTGAAGATGCTCACAGTAAATGTGCCAGTATTTTAGGTGGAAAAACTCCAGAGAATGATCCAGCTATAATAAAAAAATAGCTAAAATTCTATATAATAAGCATGCAAAAAAGAAGAATGTTATCGAGGGTTCAAACAAGTTCATTGAGGGCTAGTGCAGTGGAGAGATCTGTTCTGACAGGGTTGATGCAAAATTCAAATAATTAAATTATATAACTGTGCATATTTAAGATAGCAAAATAAGTAGGCTTATCAATTTGTAAAAGAAAAGGGAAAATAATTGCTATATCTTTCATTATTGACGTCAAAGGTCCATTCAGACTCAGTCACACAAGGTCAAAGAGAATACTTTAAATATGGATAAACATGGGTTTGTGTTGAGAATTAAACAATGAATAGGGATATTTAGTTAATTTATCCTATTCAGCTAATGCAATGCTGATAATTTTGCATATTGTTGGGCCTGTGCAGTTTATGATAATGAAATTTTATCACATCAACATTTTTTGGATTACTTTTGGTACTGTGTCTGATATAAGATTTTGGTCCTGAGGCAAATCCAGTTGACCCAGACAGCAATCCAGCAATAACAAAAGGCTCAAGCTCTTCATAATACACAGGGGAAGAAAAGACAGGTGTGCTTTGGGTAAAAAACACAAGTTCAATGGGGGCTTGCGGGTCAACGTCTGTCTCCCTTCTCTGTTTTTTCTCTTTTCAGGCGAGGAACTAGGAAGTGGTGGTCGTCTGAGCCGAATCCCCTGACCCCTCTCTCTCCTGTGCTCTTTTAGTTTTGATAGATAAGTCATTCGGAAGCAGAGTATGGCTGCTAATAGGAAGCACACAGAGTGTGAGATTGCCGAAGCTGTCAAAAGTGCCCTGACCTTGACATACATTACCTTCAGGACATCCTGGTCTGAAGACCTGCAGCGAGACGAGTTGGTGATGTCTGTGATGGAGCCATCAGCCTCAACTCCCAAAACTTTCACAGGCACAGAAACCCTCTTACCAGTCAGCACTGCTGTGTTGAGGAACTCTGTATCCTGGAAAAGCACAACAAACAACACTCATTTAGCACTAAAATTGACATGCCTAGACAAAAGAAAACAAACAAAAGCTTCAAATTTAAATGTATTCTGTTTGTGAATTTGCAAAACTATGACTCAGAGCATCTGTAAGAATCTGATAAAAAAAAAACTACATACTAGGGGTGTCCGATATAGTCTACGATAATATCATAGTCCTCCAAAACCCAAGATAAAAAGGCTAAAATGCCTCTGTATGACTTTTATGTCTTTTATATTTATATCATCTGATAGTTAACATCAGTGACGTTTTTCTCTAAATTTCAGCACGACTGCAAATGTGTTATTGGTTTGATCAACAGCTCAATAAACAAGAAGTTAATATTAAGTGACTTACATTTTAGACACAACATTTCTTGTTTTTGCTGTATTTCAGCAAATAGTTTTAAACAAAGCCACTGCAGAACTGGTTTGTATCTCTGAGGAACACACACTGTGTTTCGTTAATCAGTCAGCTGTTTGAACGAATCAGTTGAATGAATGACTCAATGACTCCCTCATGCAGTGATTTGCGACCATCTACTGGTGATTTTAGGTTTATGTTTAAAGTATATTTTCCCTTTTTTCCCCAAATCATTTCAATTATCACTATTGAACATCAAAACATTATTTAGGCATTTGTAACTGCAGGTTAACTGCATTCATGTACTGCAATTAACATTGTGTGAATGCATCTAAATGCCACTTCAGATACAGATTCTGTGCCATTTCTGCATTGCAAACACAAATTTAGTTGATACTGATTTAATTTGATTGGTAACAGCCTAATAGTGTCTTACTATTTGGATTAATTGATTACATTTAAGATTGTGACACACAGACGCTACCAGTCAAACGTTTTTGAACAGTAAGATTTTTATTGTTTTTAAAGAAGTCTCTTCTGCTTACCAAGCCTGCATTTATTTGAAAATGTAATTTATTCCTGTGATTTTAAAGCTGAATTTTTTTTAGCATTATTATTCCAGTCATATGATCCAAAAATCATTCTAATATTCTGTTTTGCTGCTCAAAAACATTTATTATTATTATGGTGAAAACAGTGGAATATTTTAGGTTTCTTTGATGAACAGAAGTTTCAAAAGAACAGCATTTATCTGAAAAAGAAATCTTTTGTAACGTCTTGATCAATTTTTGATCAATTTAAAGAATCCTTGCTAAATAAAATACATTTCTGTAACTTATTTCAAAAAATAAATAAATAAATAATAAATACAATTATACTGACTCCAAGATTTTGAATGGTGTTAGTAAAGCTTTTTATTTCAAATAAATGCTGATCTTTGGATCTTTTTATTCATTAAAGAATCCTGAAATAAATTTACTCAAGTGTTTTAAAAATTGATAATAATAATAATAATAGTAATAATAATAAATGTTTCTTAAACAGCAAATTAGCATATTAGAATGATTGAAAGATCATGTGACACTGGGGACTGAAGTAATGATGCTGAAAATGCTTTGATCACAGGAATACATTCAATTTTAAAATATATTAAAATAGAAACTTTTTGTAGAGTACATTTAATCAGGTTAGAAAAAAATTGACCTTACAAATGTAAAAATGCCCATAAAATGTAGAAATCAATTTAAACTTACTGGAGTTTGTAATTTAATTTCTGCTACTCCTGCAAACTAACTACCGAACAGAACATGAAGAACATCAAAAGCTTTTTGAGTCAGCTGTCCACGGCAGTCCTAAACGTGCCAAAGTACCAGCACAATAACATGCTCAGCAAAATATTTTCTAATTATCCTTATCAACAATAATTTTATAAAATATCAAGATATCATTTTTTGTCATTATCACACAACCCTACTACATACCAATCAGTAATGTTTAACATCATTTACAAGAGTTTCCCAACAAAAAGTGTTTATAAATTTATGGAGTTTGCTCACATTACTGTAATGGTTGTGCTTTAAATGAGATAAAATTTATAGACTTTTCTGAGACTTTACTGTCCAAGCAAACGGCACACTAATTAAAGTCTCCACACTAAAAATATTCAAACTAAAAAACATAAAAAAAACTGAAATAAACTAGTCTATCACACTAATACATCTCACAGTGCCCCATCCTTAATTATGTACATATGGAAGAAATATGATGCACTGTAAACAAAACAGGCTAATACTAAGAACAAGCACTCTCGTCATCTAATAAACTCCTATGAAGTATCTCAGTTTGGTGGTGAGCAAAAGCTTAAACAGGTCAAAAATGTCACGGCAACAATCGTGGATCAGACTCGCTCTGTCTGAGTTTAATACCCTAATGATTATCTTACAGCGTGCCACTGTGATGACGAACACACTAGGATGATTAGGTTTGAGCGTAGATTTAACTTCTAGACCCAACAGATGTCTACGAGCGTCCTCCAAACGCAACACAACAGATGCTGACTGTGATTTGAAAAGTTACCGGAAAAAATCCCACACTCCTATACCAGTGTTATTTCAGAAAAAGGGTCACGCTGTGAAACAGACCGTTCCAGTAAACAAATCTGGCAGATAGCTTTATAATGGACGCTTGATATCAATGAATTGTCACAATCTCTTTTTGTTTTATTTGTCTTGAACATTTACATGATAAAAAGCTATATTATTATATTTTAATGGCTACTGGTGAACTTGGGAATTATGTGTGTCCTCATAAAATTAATGTCAGGGTAAATTCTGCAGTAGTTTGACCAATCGTAGGGGGCGGCAGGAAGAGAACAAAGGGCGAAAGAAGTGCCACTGCGCCTCTGGACAATTAACACACATATACACACTCACAAAAACACACAAAGACAAAGACAAAGAACAAAGACACATAAATTATGTATAAGAGCTGTCATTGTAGCTTTATAGTCAAAGGATTTTACACAAAGCATGACAATTGCTTGTCACACCAATGTGATTTCATTTTTAAATGTCCACGCTTTACAGACGTCCGTACAAAACGTGACCTCACAAAACCTTACAGAAGTTAAAGGGATAGTTCATTCAAAAAAAAAGAAGAAAATTCTGTCATTTATTTACCCTCATGTCATTCCAAATGACAAGAATGTCACATTTGTGAATTTTAGTTGTTTCTATATGTGACCCTGAACCACAAAACCAGTCAACAAATTGAAAATCTGGAATTTAAGAAAAAATATCAAAAAAAATTAGCAAATCGCCTTCAAAGTCCAAATGAAGTTATTAGCAATGCATCTTAATAATTAGAAATTACGTTTATATATACAATCAAGCCCGAAATTATTCATACCCCTGGCAAATTCTGACTTAAAGTTACTTTTTTACTTTTTTTTTTGACCGGAATTGACACAGGCTTCTCCCAAAAGATAATAAGACGATGTACAAGAGGCATTAATATATTTCTCAGCTTTTATTTACATTTGAACAAAAAGTGGCATGTCCAAAATTATTCATACTCTTTGCAAACTGTCACAGTCTATGGGAAAATCCAAAGTTCTATACCATTCCAAATAGTCCAAGCTGTTCTAAAGCATCCTAATTACCCTGATTCATTAGGGACAGCTGTTTTAATCAACTCAACAGGTGAAAAACAGAAGCTCTCTGCTGTTGGTTTGTGGACAGTCATGGCTAAGACAAAGGAGCTCACTGAGGATCTGCGGCTGTGCATTGTGGCTGCTCACAATGCACAGTCATTAAAGGGCTATAAGACCATATCTAAATGTTTTGAAGTTCCAGTGGCTACAGTGCAAAGTATTATTAAAAAATACAGGACGTTCCGCACTGTAAAAAATCTCAGAGGATGTGGTCGGAAGCCAAAAGTGACACCTGTGCTGGCCAGGAGGATAGTGAGTCAGATTGTCAGATTTTTTAAAACATTGGTTAGAAGGTGCTAGAATGTGCATTTTTTAAAAGTTAAAAGTAAGCGTAGAAGCCCTGAATGTATTTTCGGCTACTGCTACAAATATACCTGTGATACTTCAGACTGGTTTTGTGATCCAGGGTTACATATGTCATTGGACAAAATTCCAGTGATAGGTTTCTTTAACTGTCTCTAAAGCAAAACAAATAATGACAGATTTTTTTGGTGAACTTTCGTTTAAAAAGAATAGTTCTATGTAATCCTAAAACAAAGAAGTTGTTTAAAAGTAAAAACAAACATTCCCAACCGTGATTAGTGGTGCTATTCCCACATAGTCTCTCTGAATGGTGTAAATCCTCATCGTTCCTTCATCCCGGATCATGTTTCCAGGCAGCTCCAGTCGCCACGTGATCATCTGGCTCTCTAACTGATCGCTTTGCTCCTCCGTCTCAAAGTCCAGCTGCAAGACCTCCAGCAGACCTCTGTTTAAAAAAAACATCAGGACACAATCATACCCCAATCTCTCTAAAAAGTGACTTAAATTCATTTTCTGGGTCAAAAGAGACATACTGAGTCAAAGAGGACAGTGTCTAATCTTAATAATGAAAGCACAATCAGCCATCAGGAGAGATGGAGCTTCTCATCCACTTCAGCAGCATTAAAACACTCAGCATTCTAATGAGTGTATCAGTAGGTTCATTGCAAGAACATGATTCAGCTCACACCGTGCTTTGCTTTGATAAAGTGCTTTTATATAACTAAGAGAAAGGCAAAAATCAAACTTCTTAGGGTTCATGCATTTGTGTATGGCATGCTGAAGCTATCACGTAAAACGGAAGCTTTGAAAGCATCAGAAAAGCAAAAGTCTGTGCTTTCCCAGAGTGGACAGATCCTTAGAGATTTGATCTAAAACTCTGCAAATCTTTATACTATATTGTCTTAAATTGTTTTTGCTTTCAGTGCCATTGTTATGGGATAAAGGGTGAAAGGTCAATGGAGTCATGACCCATCATTGCTATGCTGCATTAAGTGTTTCCCAGCACAGCATTAACCTCTCTGTTTGGCTCTTCACTGGTTAATGTGGTGATCTCTGCGTTAATCTTGTGGAATGTGCTGGTCTTTAAGCTGGTCTAACACACTGATGCACTGAGGATGATTAAAGATAAGTGGGTCGTCACTGTAAAACATGGAAAGAAGTGCTTTGAGAAAAGTAGTCAGGAGATAGCACTTGCTTAATGGCAGCTGGCGACAGCTCCCGTTGTTGAGCTATTATAGTTTGAAAAATTCAATTCAGTGTAAAAGACAATATAATCACTGTCTTTACCCGAGTCATTATACAAGTGAAATAACTTGATCCTGTACTGATTTTCTATTAAGACAAGAAGTTAAGGGCTTGTCCCTTTAAAAAATAGCCAGTAGCCTTTAGTTTGCATCTCAGCCATAAATCATGATTTGTTACTTGCTAATGCTAGTCAGAGACATGTGGTATTGTGTTTTTTTTTTTTTCATTTTTAAGAGCATTTGATTGTACTAAATATGCAAGTGCAAGATATGTCATCAATAATTGTACATCATTACTATTTCAAAGTTGGGGCTCAGTAAGATTTTTTGAGTTTTATTCAGCATTAAATTGATCAAAAGAGACATTAAAGACATTTATAATTAGTTTGAAATATCTTTTCATCAGAGAATCCTGAAAAAAGTATCATGTTTTAAAAAAAAGTTTTAAAACTGATGTTAAGGAAGCAAACCGACGAGAGAGGTAAGTAAAAACAATGATGTTTATTTAGGTGAGCAGAGCAACGGATGGATGATGACGTGCAGAGACAGGTAAGTGCAACAGTTCGTGAGGATATATTTCTTGAGATATCTACGTAGACTAATTGTAGATGTTTCCTTTGCAGGAACGATGGGAGGAGAACTTCTGGCTGATGATACACACACCGTTGAAGAATGGCAGACAGACTTACGGCACACCCACACGCACACACCGCTGACTGGATTCGGATGATCGCTGAACTTGACTGGAACAGAGCAGAGGATCAGGTAAGTAGCAACAGGTAAGTATATTGGTAGAATTGTGAGTTCGACTGAGCATCACAATGAGTCCGCTTCGTGCAAACGAGCCCAGACACTGAGTGGTGTGTGAGGTGTGCTTATATGGGGTGGTGGTAGATTAGGTGCAGGTGTGTGTGATTAATAATCAGGTGATTGTGATCGGTTCGTGAGGGAGGTGGAAGAACCTGGCCAATCCGTGACATTGCCCCCCTCCCCAGGGCCCGCTCCTGAGGGCCGAGACCTCCGACGCCGTGGTGATCTACCTCATCCTCCTGGATGTCCAGTGCCCAGGGAGGTGTGCGTCGAATGAATAAGATCTACCTGTTGGGTTCGAGGAATGAACTGACGACCAGGAGGACAGCCCGGCGGAGATCTGGGTTCTGGAGCGACGACGGCTGGAGGGTTAGACCATTCTATAGGGCTGACGATGATGTGTTCCGGAATGATACTTGTGGGAGGTTCTGACGAATCTTGGTGGTCATGGATTCTGGAGAGAGCGTCTGCCCTGGTGTTTTTTGAGCCTGGACGATAGGTTATGGAAAAGTTAAACCTGGAGAAGAACAAAGCCCAACGGGCTTGTCGTAGACAGAGTCGTTTGGCATCTCGGAGGTACTGCAGATTTTTGTGATCGGTGATCACCTGAAAAGGATGGATGGCCCCCTCCAACCAGTGTCGCCACTCCTCCAGAGCAAGCTTGATGGCCAGTAACTCACGGTTTCCAATGTCGTAATTCCTCTCCGCTGGGCTGAGTTTCCGGGAAAAATAGGCACATGGATGGAGTACTGGTGGATTCCCATGATGCTGAGACAGGACGGCTCCTACTCCTGTGGTGGAGGCATCTACTTCCACCACGAAGGGAAGATCTGGATGAGGGTGAGTTAGGAGTGGAGCTTGTGTAAAAGAGGTCTTAAGGGCTTGGAAGGCTGCGGCAGAGTCGGGGTTCCAGAGGAGGGTTCTTGGTTTGCCCTTGAGCAGGTGGAGTGGAGTGGAGTAGTGATGTGGCTGTAGTTCTGGATGAATCTTCGGTAAAAGTTTGCAGTAAAAGAATCGGTAAAAGAATTCGGTAAAAGAATCCAAGGAATCTCTGGAGCTCCTTGATGGTTGTGGGTTCTGGCCAGGAAACGACTGCTGATACCTTCCTCTCATCCATACGAACCCCCTGCTGGTCGATGACATAACCCAGGAATAGTATGGAAGGTAGATGAAATGAACATTTCTCGGCTTTTAGGTAGACTTGATGTTCCCGGAGCTTCTGTAGGACCTCCGCAACGCGCTGGCGATGTTCGGCCTCACTCCGGGAGTAGATCAAGATATCATCGATATAGACAATCACGAAGTGATGAAGAAACTCCCGGAGTACCTCGTGGATGAAATTCTGGAATACGGAGGGGACGTTGACCAATCCGTAGGGCATGACTAGATACTCAGTGTCCAGTAGAGGTCACGAAGGCAGTCTTCCACTCGTCCCCCTCTCGTATTCTCACCAGGTTATAGGCGCTGCGGAGGTCCAACTTGGTGAACACCTTGGCTGTTCGGAGTTGTTCGAGGGCCGCAGGGACGAGAGGAAGTGGGTATCGGAACTTAATGGTACCTTGGTTTAATACTCTGTAGTCTATGCATGGCCGCAGCCCTCCATCCTTCTTGGCGACGAAGAAGAAGCTGGATGCAGCTGGGGAAGTGGAAGGACGTATATAATCCTGATTAAGAGCCTCCTGTATGTACTCCTCCATGGCCTTGGTCTCCGAAAGGGACAACGGGTAGATCTTGCCTTTGGGCAATGGAGCATCCGAAACTAGGTCAATGGCGCAGTCCCATGGCCGATGCGGAGGTAGCTGGGAAGCTCTCTTGGGGCAGAAGACATCTTGGAAGGATGAGTAGATGTCGAGGATCTGAACAGATTGTTTCTCGACAGGGCTCTCTACTGACGTGGCGAAAATGGGTAATGGTTTCTGGTTCGGACGTGGTAGATCCGGGAAACAGCCTGTAGCACATCCTTTTCCCCACTTTGTCACTTCTCCTGTGCCCCAAGAGAGGATGGGATCGTGCTTCACCAGCCACGGGCGCTCTAGAATAATATCCATGGTGGCGCCCTCCAGAACCAGAAATTCTCTTCCTTGTGAAGGACTCCAATCTGCAGAATTATGGGTTCACATTTACGATGGATCTGTGTTCGAGTTGAGATTTTATTGGTTATGGGTTGGATTTGGTAGATGGTAGTTGAAGCTTGGGTGTGGAGTTGAAGCTGGCGACAGAGGGTGCCCGAGATGAAGTTTCCCGCTGACCCGGAGTCGATGAGGGCAGAGACTGTAACAGAGTATGACAAAGTGGTTAACTGAACATTGGTAGTTAGTGGGTGCATGTTCTCTATGTCTGAACGCAGACAACTCACCAAAGATCGTACTGGACGAAGGGGGCAGTTCAGCCGAACATGTCCACTGGCTCCACAGTACATACATAGACCCCGGGTCAGCCTTCTCTGTCGCTCAGCTGCGGTGATTTTCCCAGACTCTAGGATCTTTGGTTCTGGTTCTGGAGGGTTGGCGGTTTCAGACGGACGGAGGAGTGCAGTATCGACGGTCTCCGGGTTGTTTTGATATGACTTTAAATGGTCTGAACATCGAAGTGATTGTTGAATGAATCTCTCCAAGCCCATGGTGTATTCCAGAGCCGCCAACTGCAACCGGAGTTTAGGTTCCAGACAGAGCCGGTAAGTTGTTAGGAGGGACCGCTTATTCCATCCACTGGCAGCTGCTAAGGTACGAAAACGAAGAGCATATTCTTGAGTCGTCATAACTCCTTGCTTCAGATGATATAACTGTTCACCAGCAGATACTTCTTCATCTGAATGACCAAAAACCTCCTTAAAATGATTGACAAATGGCCTGGCGCCAGATGGTATCAGCCCATTTGAGGGCGGGTCCGGTGAGTAACGAAGTGATGAATGCGATTTTAGACTGATCTGTGGGATATAAAGCAGGTTGCATCGTGAATATTAAAGAACATTGTAATAGAAATCCGCTGCACTCCTCCGCCCCGCCAGAGTAGGGCGCCGGTCGAGCCATGGGACTGGAGGAAACGGGGTCCAAAGAAGTGCTGGGTGCTGGTGGTGCTGTGGGAAGAGGTGTCGGAGAAGTGGTTGGTGAAGGACTCAACAACACCTTTCGCAGTGAATCCACCAGCTCCTGGAACGGATCGGGGTTGCTCATGCTGTACTGTTTTAAAGGTCCGGGCTTTCTGTTAAGGAAGCAAGTAAAAACAAGTAAAAACAATGATGTTTATTTAGGTGAGCAGAGCAACAGATGGATGATGACGTGCAGAGACAGGTAAGTGCAACAGTTCGTGAGGATATATTTCTTGAGATATCTATGTAGACTGATTGTAGATGTTTCCTTTGCAGGAACGACAGGAGGAGAACTTCTGGCTGATGATACACACACCGTTGAAGAATGGCAGACAGACTTACGGCACACCCACACGCACACACCGCTGACTGGATTCGGATGATCGCTGAACTTGAGTGGAGGATCAGGTAAGTAGCAACAGGTAAGTATATTGGTAGAATTGTGAGTTCGACTGAGCATCACAATGATTCTGCTTCGTGCAAACGAGCCCGGACACTGAGTGGTGTGTGAGGTGTGCTTATATGGGGTGGTGGTAGATTAGGTGCAGGTGTGTGTTATTAATAATCAGGTGATTGTGATCGCTGCGTGAGGGAGGTGGAAGAACCTGGCCAATCCGTGACAACTGATCATTATAAAAAATGTTTCTTGATTATATAATAATAGAATAAAAGAAAAAAAAAAGAAAAAAAATGTATTAATATAAAATGTGTGAATATGTATGAAATTTAATTTAATTATTACAGTTATTTTATTGTAATACTATTTCACAAAATTACTGTTTTCACTGTATTTTGACCAAATAATTAGGGCCCTATATGAAATCCATTATTATTATTTTCCAAATTCCATTTTTTTGTGTGTTTTAATTTTTCTTGATTCCATTTTTTTTTGTTTTAATTTTTCTACACTCTGTTTTAATGGTTACATTAAAAAATATGAATCAATGAAATTATGAAAACTTACACAATTTAACAGTAATTTATTAAAAATGTAACAAAAGTAACATTTTTGAGGCCCTATGAAAGATGTTTTTTTTATTTATTCAGTTTTATTTTTTGACCAAATTCTGTTTTCCATTAATTTTTTTTTTTTTTGATTGATTTCATTACATTTTAATTATTAATACATATAAAAGATCTCTAATTAACTGATTTTATATAAAACAAAAATTATTTTATTTTATTATTTTTTTATTTTTTCCAGAAATACTGTACTACATTTTTCTGGTAAATAAATCCTGGTATTTTTTCTGTTAAATATTCTTTTAAAATAATGTTTTAATAATAATTTAATTTTTCACAGTAGTAGTTCTATCATTACATTAAGTAATATATTTCTGTCATAGTTTCTTTAAGTTAAACCAAACTTTTATTTTGATGTGTTGCTGTGAAGACCTTTAAGTTTCTGTTTGTATATAATATGATAATTTTTCATTTTTCTCAAATTAAATGGTAAAATGCTCATGAAGTGACTCTCAGAGCAGGTATAGAGATTGTGTTTATGTGTTCATGTACTCATATGTTGAGGCAGAAGAAGCTGAAGTGTCACATGTGTTTCAGCTGTGCAATTCATTCACACAGAGACACGCAAAACATGCAGGATTCCTATTTAAATGGTATTTTTGCAGCTTAATATTCAGACACTAGTCCATATCGCATTTTGATTGAAGTGTACTGACCTCCTTTTAATTTATTAATCCAAAAGTTTGCATATTCTGTGACATTCTGCGTTATACAGTAAATTCCATTTTTGTGACTAGATTCTGCAATTCCATTTGTGTTTTCCGCATCAGGGAAATCATAGGGCACTAAGCCTTGGTGAGAGTAATTGTTATTTTAAAACGACATGGAGCAAAATCCACCATTTAAATTTAAATGTAATAATCCAATGAAAGAATTAATTAATATTATGTTTGCTTCCTGTAAATATAAAATCATCTCCTTCCTACATCAATACTAAAAAAAAGTTATTATTAGTGTACATTATCTGACAAGCTGCTGGAACTATAATAGTACCAAGAGAAATATGACACCCAGATGGAGGCTCTTATTAACAAGATGCTCACAGTTTTTGAGACACATTTGAATTGGATCCAGAAACACTCAAAACTCTTTATATGAAAACCAAGCCAATCGCTCCCCGGCTTAGATGCACATAGGTAATATGAACTCAGAGCTCATTCTTCTTAATAACAGCGGAGGAGTTGTACGTCTTCTGTGGTTACTAGCAGCTGAGGTGACAGAAAGATATCACACTTTTATGAAGTTATTTTCAGTCGCTTTCCACATGAATACCTAACGTTACGGAACTGATGTGTGCCATTAATCATGAAATCGTAAAGTGGCGAGTTTTTCTCTGTGCTTAGTAAGTGTCTGTACTGGGTAAACGCGGTTAACCTGCACCTTTTTAACCAGAAAAAGATGGTCTTTAATTTTCATTCAAAATATCATTCTGCAAAAGGCGAACAGGTTGTCTGAACATCTGTTAGTACCTGAACAATGAGGGTGGGGTGGGGGGGGGATTAGAAGGTTGTTTTTCTCTGTCAAAAAATAATTTTGCAATCTGTCACTTAATTCTCACAGTTTCAGAGGAAACAGACCACATCTGGCGATGTGCAAGGGCAGAAAAAGCTTTTTAGCAATCGAAATGTGAACTAGGGAGAGTCTGCGGTTCAGTGGTTTCCAAGAAAAATGAGGGTGATGCAGTGAGGGCCTGCCTTTTGCTAGTAAATGTGCTTTTCTTCTGGCAGGTCACAGAAATGGTTTGGGCATCACTTCCTCTCCCAGGTTCCAGAGTGATGTCCCACAGGTTCACGTCACTGGGTCTGGCTGTGCTGAATGACATGCCTTTTCTTGATGTGGCTCTGTGAGAAGGAAAACACAAACACACAGATGACATCAGTGGAAAGGTCTCAGCCTCAGGCAGACACCCACAGTCTGCTGACTGACCGCCTAAAGCAAGGGTCACCAAACTTGATCCTGGAGGGCCGCTGTCCTGCAGAGTTTAGCTCCAACTTGCCTCAACACAGCTGCCTGGAAGTTTCAAGTATACCTATTAAGACCTTGATTAGCTGGTTCAGGTGTGTTTGATTAGGGTTGGAGCTAAACTCTGTAGGGACACCAGCCCTCCAGGACCGAGTGTGGTGACCCCTGGCCTAAAGCATACTACACACAAACATTAAAACACCTGGCTAAAATGGTCAGTTGCAATCTCATTGGCTGGTGCTAGTAGGAATTACATTAAGAATGGACAGAAATTCTGATGTACAAAGTCTACTCACATGAGCACAAATGGTTCCCACACTGGTCTATTATTGCTGGTTTAAACTGTGATTGGTTGCTTTTCATGCAAGACAAACAAAACTTTGCTCTCAAAGTGGGTGTTTCTTGACCAGATTAAACTATTGTACAAACTGGAATAGACTTAAAGGTGAAGTTCACTTCAAGAACAGAAAAAATTACAGATAATTTACTCACCCCCTTGTCATCCAAGATGTTCATGTCTTTCTTTCTTCAGTTGTAAAGAAATTAATTATTTTTGAGGAAAACGTTTCAGGATTTTTGTACATATTGTGGACTTCTATTAGTGCCCCTGAGTTTGAACTTGTCTTTGAAAATGTCAATTTATATACTTTTTAACCTCAAATATTTGTCTTTTTTAGCAAGCCATTTTCTTCTCCAAGTTCAAAATCGTCCTACATAGCTGTTTTACTTTTTTGTAAAGGGTGTTGAGTATTTGAGGTTAAAAAGTATATAAATTGTCATTATTTTTAGAAAATAACCGATCGTTTCGCTAGATAAGACCCTTCTTCCTCTTCCTTTTTCCTTGAAAAACATAATTTCTTTACGACTGAAGAAAGACATAAAGATCTTGGATGACAAGGGGGTGAGAAAATTTATCTGTACATTTTTCACAAATTTTCACTTTTACATGGTTTTAGCAGTGCGTGGACACAATCACTCTACAATGATGAAAATCCATTCTCTCCATTTCTGTATTCCTAAAAAAAACTAAATAGTCTCAATTATCAAGTCGTTTTGATTTTCTGAGCATTATGACATCATATTGCTCAGGCCCCACCCACGACCGCTGACAGACTGTCTTGTATTAACATATTTCTGCCTCCAGCCAGTTTTGTCCGTGCTCAAGCAGCTGTAGCGAAAACAATGCAGTGCAGGTGTTTTGTAGTTGGATGTAAAAGTGAACATAAGAGTCTTCATTTTCTCCCAACATTAGAGCCACTGAAGATGCAGTGGATTAAGAGAAAAAAGGGGTGGGGTCAGCAGTAGCTCATTATCATTTAAAGAGGTATTCACCGAAACGATCGCTGTGAACAGAGCTGTTTTCGACAAGGTAAAAAGGTGTTGTTTTACACGACCATTGAGGAATTTTACTAGAGATACACAATATTATCGGACCTATATTGGAATTGGCCGATAATGGCTTTAAATGTAAATATCGTCATCGACCCGATATGAAAAATTATGCCAATATGTCTTGCCGATAATGTATACATGCTGCTATATTATAGTACAGTACACGATACATGCTATACTCTGCAATAACAATGACAATGGCAGCAGTGTGGCTCATTCTTGTAGCAAAGTTAGCCTGAATGATGATTAGATTTACTACTATTCACTACTACAGAATTTTTAATTCCGGTTGGCCTACTTCCAATAAAATGAATAAAATACACAAATAACATTTAGACTGTGTTTCTGATTAAATAAAGCAGAAATTGATGTCATACAATTATGAGTATGTTTTGATATAAAGGTCAGATGACACTTAATGTGTAATATGTTATATATTTTTTAAAGAAATTATAAGCTCTAAAAGATTTTCAGAATTTTTACAACTCTTTTGCTTTAGAGCACCTACAGATGTTGCATCTTAAAATAATAATAATGTTAAGCGACTGATATATAGTTTATTTATAGTTAGTTTCAAAGCTTCAGTGTACTATCATTAAAAGAGAACTTCATTATTGTTTATTTAATTCTAACAAATAAGTTCTAATTAAAAACTAACCAAAATGAAAAATAATTTGCTTATAATTTCCGCAAAGGAGAGACTTGGTGTTGTTTCCAAGCAAAAGGAAATATATCTGTATCTGCATTGGTTATCGTCCAAAATGAATTGAAAAATATCGCCATATCAGATATCAGCAAAAATCCAATATTGTGCTTACCTAAATTTTTTGGAAAGTAGACTTATCACAGGTATGATTCTTTTATCACATGTAAAATTCTAAGCACAAATCTCAGTATTTATGACTGGCTCTGGGTAAACACACACAAACATCCATGTATGATACATGAACATGTCCAGAACTGCTAGAGGGCATGTGTGTTAAAGACGCTGACCTGCACATCGATAGCTTGAGGTGGAAAAGGGTTCACCTGTCCTCTGATGGACAGAAAATCAACAAACACATCTCGAGCCCATCTGTGCTGACACCCCTTTCCATTCACTCTGACACATGGGCCACATTTATAAAAAAAATAAAAAAATAAAAAACAAACAAACAACATGTACAAACTCTTTAATGGCACTAGATGGAGATATAATTGACAGCTTTTAAATCCTGTTTCGTAGGACCCGCTAACCATGGGTGGAGGTCAGTCAGCATAGCTCTCAATTCCCTGTTTCACTTGCCAGTTTCAAATCTTGGCTCAATCTCTATTGGAGAAAGAGCGATTGGACATTTAACAATGTTGTATTTATCAAGGGTGTAGAGCGAGTATGGAGAATTTAATCTCTCTGTCTCCTTTGGCTTGGGCCAACACAACCACATGTCCACCATTCAGTTTAAAGACAGAGCCAAATGCTTCTTTTCTCCTCTTTTTTTTTTCTCTCGTATCTTTCGGCTTTATCCACCAGCCAGACAGTTCGGCGGTCCCTCCTCCCCACTGATGGGACTTAGAGACCGTGGAATCTTGCCACGTGAGAATCTCCCAGACATGTGCTGGAGTCGAGCGTCTTGGGAAGCGCGGCCAGAGAGGAAACAGGTCACGGTGGGAGAAGTAGAATGAGCGCGGCTGACAGCATTGTGACACACTGCATTATCTTTCTTCGACCCCTCATCCATCTTTTTTTTCTCTGTTTCACGCCACACAGTGCAATTCTGCCTCAAAAACAACAGATTTTCATGCAACGGATCTCAAATTATTCATTAGCTATGTGCACAATGAGCCTGTGCATTAAACGACACATGCAGATGTGCATTTTAATGATTATTTCCCAGAAGGCATGTTGTGATAAACACACACGTCATATGCTTTTATCTGAAATTGAGAAGAAGTACATGATATCGCGGCTGATATCACTTCGTGTCGCATGTAGATCTCTGGGATAGCGTTTGTCTGTCAACCCCTGGGACTCAAGGGAGAGGGATCAGAGTCTTGACCCATTTTGTATCGTCATCATCTTCAGAGCAGACGTGCAATTTTTAGAGACAGATGACGCCCTCGGTTGGATAATCCAAACATTTTTAATTCCAGAGAAATGAAGAGAAACAATGAAAGCGTGAGAGGAAAATAAGAGACAGGAAAAAAAGAAATTGCATTACAGAGAAAGAGAGTTTGTGAGTGTGTTCTGTTTTGGTCTGCCAAGGGAAGAAACACTGTATGCATGAGTGGCAAAAGAATTCAGTCAAATCTATAATGAGGATCTTGATGGAATAAATCTCTGGCACAAAATCAAAGACGGACGAATATTGATGTGGGACTGAATGGTGCTGGCTGCAGAATGAAGTAAAAATAGAATAGAATAGAATAGAATAGAATGGAATAGAATAGAATAGAATAGAATAGAATAGAATAGAATAGAATAGAATAGAATAGAATGCATAACATTTATAGGTACTACAATATATGAAATATTAATGCTAATATTAACACATTAATAGTTTGTGTCTATTAAAACAATTAAATAATATAATACAAGTATTATTTAATGCTTAACAGATCATAGTTTCCAAACATATCAATAAAGCAAACTATTTTCATCATATTATTATTAAATATTTATTAATAATATGTAAAGCAGCAGAACAGAACAAACTCAGTACATTTTATATATATATATATATATATATATATATATATATATATATATATATATATTTATGATATAATAAATAGAATGTAATCAATGATCAAATAAGAAATAAAACATGTAAAATGAACTATAATGAGCAGAGAACAATAGAACCACTTCACAGTAACATTCATTATTAAATGCTGTTATATAATAATTATTATCTAATGCTTTGGATCAACATTTCTAGCTGTATGGATTTATGTTAATCTGTTAAGCAGAATATTAAAAAGGACCATCAAATAATACAATACATACACATAATATATATATACAGTTGAAATCAAAAGTACATACACCTTGCAGAATCTGCAAAATATAAACATCTTTCTTATTTTGCCTAAATATCTTTTTTTTTTCATTTAGTACTGCCCTTCAGAAGCTACAGAATTTACTTGCATGTTTCCCAGAAGACAAAATAAGTTATTTTTACCCTGATCTTCAAATTCAAAAAGTTTTCACCCCGGCTCATAAGGCATTGTGTTTTCTTCAGAAGCATCAGTGAGCGTTTGAACCTTCTGTAATAGTTGCATGAGTCCCTCAGTTGTCCTCAATGTGGAAAAATGGGTCTCAAAATCATACAGTAATTGATGGAAAGGGTTCAAATACACAAAGATGCTGAAAAACCAAAAATTTGTGGAAGCTGAAGGATTTTTCTGAAGAACAGCAGACACTTTAACTGTTCAGGACAAACAAGGGACTCATTAACAACCCTCACAAAAACACACCCACACACACACCCACACACACACACACACACACACACACACACAGATCATTCAGGTTAAAACACAGTGTTAAGAATCAAGTGTATGTAAACTTTTGAACGGGGTCCATTTTTATAAATTCAACTATTTTTTTTTTCTCTTGTGGGCTGTATGTAAACGTATGTTATGCAAAATATCTTATTCAGGTCAGTACTAAATAAAAAAATAACATGCATTTTGTATGATCCTTCTTATTTTGGTAAAATAATTAACATTTTGCAGATTCTTCATGGTGTATGTAAACTTTTGATTTCAACTGTATATAGTTAAATATAGTATATAATAAATGTAAACAAGTTCTTTTTGTTTAAATTAATTGGTTTGTCATGTGGCATTGCGCACGGCGCTTCATAATTTGCCATGTCTCGAGGGTGTCTGAGTTATTCTATGTAGTCCAGGCAGCCTCCAGTTGAAATAACTTTCTGGGTAAAAGAGATCAGATCTCTGAAGGGTTAAAGACTTCACTAATTTTCAATCAGTGTGTGGATTATCTATCATAACCTCAGGGGTCTGGACTCAATCTTGGAGAGAGTAGTGAAGTGGGGCAGAGATTTTTCCCTGGATAAAATCAATCTCTTTGGGATACCAGCTTTCACCTCACTTTACTGCTAACACTGAAAGCGAATGTCCATTTGAGCCAAGGCCGAGGGCAAAGTAAACCCTATCAGAGCCAAGTGAGGGGCCGCATGGATATTGGAAGCTCAGGTGGTATATGCGGCTCAGCTGCTGGCCAAATGTACATCTCAGATCATAAGCAGGGTCCCTCAACTTGCCAAAAAATAAGTCTCAAATCAGTGCAACCATATTGTCCAAAGAGAAGAGTCAAAACACTTTTGGGAATAACAAAAATCTCTAATAAATAAAATGATCCCCACTCTAAATACCATCTAAATGAAACTACTCTGGGACTTGGACTATTGGCTTACAATATGGGTCAGAATACAATTTACCTCATCAGTTTTTATGGACGTGTTTCCATCCACAATTTCATTTGCCTTCAAAACAACCGTAAACAAACTTCTAAGAAAAAGAATAGCTTCGCCAATACAGGAAAGAACAATACCTTTGGTCCAAAACATGCCTATAAATCCAATTTCACTCATTTATGTGTTTTTTCTCCAATGCTGTGGGTTGAGACTTAGAAAAAAACAGATTGCACTGTGTGTTTTTCTACGATGGAGCTCTTGCTGTAATATGTTCACTTCTGCCCAAAGGACTCAAGTAGTTATTAGGTATTTGTTTTCTTGCTCCATTAAGTTGATGCATTATTTATGGGGAGAGGAGCCACACAAACAATGCAATGTTAAGAAATGAATGCTGCCAAATAATTTCCCCATTATTTTGCTATTTATGGAAGAGTGCCTTTGAAACTCCTCGAGTTGGAAAAGTGAATTGAGCCGGCACAAGGTTATTACATTTTGGTAATCTGTATACTGAGTGGGACCGTTACGTTCTCTCGGCTATGAAGTGGCATGACTGTAATGTTGCATACTTGTTAAATTCGCACTAAGCTTCTTGGGCGTTTGACACATCTGTTGGCTCCATGCCACACTCCTATTCCAAATGGGACACTGTTATCTCAATCCCCAACGCACCTCCTCTTCATCTTATTTTGGCCTGACCAAAAGTCTCTTCCAGGAAAACAGTTGACATTTGTTGTGCCTTCTGAGAAAACCATATAATCCTGAACAGAGTAAATCCAATTTCTCAGCACTGCATCATGTGCACAGATTTTTTGCACACATCGAGATAGCAGCATGTGAAATGATTATAGCCCGAAAGCCAGGTTAGATCTACTTGTTTATGCCATATTTCAATCTTATTTACTCTAAAATGCATCCACTCTCATTAAAGGATTAGTTCACTTCCAGAATAAAAATTTCTGATAATTTACTAACCCCTATGTCATCCAAGATATTCATGTCTTTACTGCTAACACTGAAAAGAAATTAAGGGTATAAGAAGGGTCTTAGCTAGCAAAACGATCAGCCATTTAAAAAAAAATCCAAATCCAAATTGATATACTTCTTAACCACAAATGCTCGTCTGGCACTAGCTCGAGTTTACGCATTACATAAACACATTTGAAAGGTCACGTGTTTACAAAGCAAACATGCAAAGAAAATCAAACGGCCTTTACAAAAAAACGATTTTAAAGTTGGAGAAGAAAATGAGATGTTGGCCTATACTACCTTTTTGAACCAAAGTACACAAATGAAGAACTAAGTCATGCATGCATGATTAGGTAATTACATAATGTGTGAAGTTGTGGATGTGCATCACAGAGCTACTGTAGGATGGTTAAAAAGTATATAAATTAGAATTTTATTAAAAAAGACTCTTATTCCTCAGCTTGTTGTTATTGTGTAGAGCTAGGGATGTAACGATATCATCAATATTGTGATATCGCGATAGCAAAACTTGATATTATCACGGTCAAATGATGATATTAAACTATAGGTCTTCTGGGCAAAAAGTGTTGTTTTTAAAATATATTTAAACTTCTTATTCTAAATTTAAATATGTTTAAATTTGTGTTTTGCTTAAAATAAGTAAAATTATCTGCCAGTGGGATAAGTTAAATACTTAGATAATTTTATTTGTTTCCAGGTGGAAAAAACTAAATTAAGTGCATTTTGCTTAAAACTTGACTAATTATCTTATGTCATTTTGCTTATCTAGTAAATTCATTTTAATTTAAGAATTTTTAGATATTTTGACTAAAAACACGGCAAAAATATTAATAAGATAAGCAAGCCTTTTTTTGCAGTGTTCCGCACCTAACAACATCTCTGTTCACAGTGAATGAATGTGCCGTGAGTTTAGCGTTCATTTGGGAACGCAATGGCCAGTTGGCCACCATTTATGCCTTATTTTTGCAACAGATGGTTACAGCATTTCAATGAAGTTGGAGGTTCCGTCAAAATAAAAGCTCTCCTGCCATTTCCGTCAAAATAAAAGCTAAAAAAGAGTAATTTCTGTACTGTAGTGAAAAGCAAAAATAATATACTTATGAAATATTCATTTTCATTTATTTTGCAGTGCATTTGTTTTACAACATATAAAAAAATAAAATAAAAAGATGGTTAAGTCCCCTTTAAAGTTCAGGTACAAGTCAATTCACTGACTTTTTTCTGACTTAAGTTTTCTTAGTTAAGAGCATTGGTTGGAGCTCTTATTCTGAACTCTCAAAGAGCATTAGATAGAATAATTTAACTTTAAAATGTACAAAATGTAAAAAAAAAATCTAATTCTTCACTTGTTTTTTTTTTTTTTTAATATCACAATAAATATTGTATCATGGACTACATTTCGCAATATTATCGTATCGTAAGATTCTGATATTGTTACATCCGAATGTAGATCCTTTTGCAAAAAGATTTTTGGACCTTCAACCCGCTGGTTCCCATTGAAGTCCACTATATGGAGAAAAATCCTGGAATGTTTTTCTCAAAAACCTTAATTTCTTTTTGACTGAAGAAAGATAAACATCTAGGACTAGATGTTCTGAACTAATCCTTTAACCCTTTAGTGTTCCAATGTTCCACCGGCAGGACGTTTTGTATTGAGTTAAGTTTGACAGGAACTAAAGATAGTTCACCCAAAAATGAAAATATTGTTTTGGACCGCACTTCTACTGTATAGCAGAAGCAGTTCAAAATATCTTCTTTTGTGTTCATAATAAAGAAACTCTTACAGATTTGGAAGACTTTTGAGTAACTATCCCTCTAAGCAAAACTGGCAGATAAGAAACCATGAAATCAACTTACCTGAGTATGAAATGTTCAACCGGCGATGTGCTTGATAGAAACACATAGAAAGTGGCAGTGTCTGTGGTCTTCAGTGGTTTCGAGGATGTCTGGATGATGACGGCTCCTCCGAGGCGTAATCGCATAAAAGTGGGGTTTCCAGGAGGTGATCGCAGGAGATTTACAGTCCCAATCCTCTTCATAGAGGTTCCATAGATCTGCCGTCCCAGGTCACCATGCTGTGGACCCCTTCTTATCTTGCTCTCTTGCGGGACACACTGACCACTAGGACTGGGTTTGATCTGGTAGTAAAGTTCAGCAACATTTCCTCTTTGATCACCTCTCTGCTCCCAGCTCGACTTGCCACCTCCAGGGTTGAACCATGCTGGCTCAGGCTTCAGGTGCACCAAGCAAAATCCACCATCTGCAGAGATGGAGCAGCTGTCCCTGACCTCCCTGGATTCCCAGAAGGCGTATGCTGTAACACAAAGGTATCCTCCTTCGGTCTGCCCTGGGATGTTTTGCATTGGGCTCTCACTCATATCATCCCTATTACCAGTTGCATAAAACAGCACATAGAGGGCGGGTGTTGATGATCGTACTTGACGGGTCAGTATGAACAGTCGGATCCTGGGGCCAGTGTGGATCATATGCAGTGGTATAGACTGCTCCAAAGACATGGGACCATAGCTGACATTGATGGCTGGCTGCCCACTGAGTCCAGTGAGGATGAAAGGTTGCCTTTGTGCCCGCAGGCTGGAGTTGTCCATTATGTCCTGACTGGTGTCTCTGAGGAGGAGGTAGTCTGCATTGATGATTTGATAGTTTACACTTGGAAGAACAGCAAGAGGAGATAGGGTTCTTGGGTCATCTGACAACTCCACAACCTTCATTCCTTGAGGACACAACAAATCAAATTAGATTAGCATAACAGATTATAAGTAAGAGTTTAATGGTATTTTCCAGTAAATGTTGTACACCCTACTGACCCCTATAGTACATTTTTTAAATCAGTGTTTTTTAGCTGGTTTTGTTTCAGGGACCTTTGTAAGCCTATTTCCACCACCGAATAAAGAATAAAAAAACTTTCAATGCCGACTTTTTTTTCTCAGAATTGTTTGTCTTGCAATTCTGAATTTTTTTTCCACTATTGTGAGTTTATATCTCGCAATTCAGACTTATTTTTCTCAGAATTCTAAGATATAAACTCGCAATTGCAAGTTAGTTATAATGTCCAATTCTAAGGGTAAAAAGGACTGATATTTGAGTTTATGTCGAGTTTATCTCACAATTCTGAGAGAAAAGTCCAAATTGCGAGTTTTTTTTTCCGCAATTACGAATTTATTTCTTGCAATTCTACCTTTTTAATTCGTAATTGCAAGAAAAAAGTCAGAATTGTGAGTTTGTATCTTACAATTCTGACTTTTTAACTTGCAATTGCCAGTTTCTATCTCACAATTCTGAGAAAAAAAGTTAGAACTGCGAGTTTGTATCATGTAATTCTGAGAAAAAAGTCAGAATTGTGAGATTTTTTTCCTCAGGATTCTGAGATATAAACTCGCAATTGCGAGTTATAATCTCCAATTCTAAGAGTAAAACTGCTATTTGAGCTTATATCAAGTTTATATCTCACAATTCTGAGAAAAAAGTCAGAATTGTGAGATAAAAAGTTGCAATTACCTTTTTATTTCATTCAGTGGCAGAAACAGGCTTTCATAGAGACCTTATTGGACATAAAGTAGCAATCCAACACAAAAAAAAACAAAAAAAAAAAAAACTGTTTATTATATAAAACTGAATTTTAATGATTTTATGCTCTTGGCCGCCAATAATACATTGCATAAAACACTGAGTTTATCTTTGTTGCATTAAAGCCCATATACAATGTAGTCTGGATTGTATGTTCTTAAAACTTGCATAGTTTTCTTTTTTTTTTTTTTTTGGAAAATAAAAAAGGTAATTGCGAGTTTTTATCTCACAATTCTGACCTCGGAAAAATTAAATTGTGAGATACAAACTCGCAATTTTGAGTTACAAAGTCAGAATTGTGAGTTTGTGAATTTTGTTTATATTTTGCAATTCTTTTTTTTTTTTTTTCTGACTCGCAAAAACTTGTTCTTAAATCTTGCATAGTTTTCTTAATGGTTTTGGAGGATGTGGGCATATCACGCAACCTGCCTACTTTGGTATGCGCCTTTTTACGACTAAACACTAAAACAAAAAATGTATACGATTTAACTGGATACATCTTTTAGGCAAAAAAAAGGGGGATATTGTCTCTACTCATTTAAATCACATCTCACGCATACATGAATGGTTAGTTGCATTTTATTATTTGCATTTTATTCCTGTTTCCAACTCCAATGCATTTTTGAATCACAAGCCACAGGTCAGAATGATTGTTCTATAGGAATCTGTACTAATAAAACCTTTCATTCAAAAACACTGTATAGGCAAGGTTACTTTCACAGAACATTATGCTTGGTAAATATGCTATCAAAAATGTTTTGTATGTTCGAGACAGCTATACCTCAGTGCTCTTGCTATTGCTACACTGCCGAATTGTATTTCAGAGAAGTCATTTGCTAGATGGTGTTCTTTCTTCATTCAAAGTCAGAGTAAAAAAAAAAAAAAAAAGATTGGTCTAAACCTGTCAGCAAAAACCCATCATTCTGTTGTCGTTTGAAACTCTCCCCAATGTGCTAGTCTATAATCTTTTCAGAAAACATTTCCATAGATGTCAAGCCCACAAAATCTTTTTCCTACTTCAATAGCACAAATCACAACATTTCCCCTCTTGGTGCTGGATGATTTGGAATAAAGCAACGCAGGGGGAGGCAAAAATAGTCAGCATCACTCTGATCAGGTGTACCGTGTGTCCGGACAAGCAGCTTGTCAAATCACTCATCTGGGAGAGATGCTTTAACCTTTACCTTCTGACAGGCTGCAAGGGCTACATTGCCTTCTGATTGCTAAAGTGCAGCATTGAAAAGATGAAGGTTGATCTTGACATGCTGTGCGTTTTTGGAGGAGTTTGTCAAATGCTGGTCTATGTGTCATACTGATATGTGAATGTGATTGCTATTCCAAAATAAAATCCTTCAAGTGAGGTAACTACACCTTGAGAAAAACTTGATTATTTTTGTTTATATTTAAATACATGTAACGATAATATTGTGTTTGCATTATATCCATTTTCACACTCTATTTTCTTTTGAATTTATCAGTCACAGGACAGATCAGAGTCAAAGAGACTCGATTTTGAAGCCATTGTTGTTTCATGCTCTAAAGACAGAGAGCCGGCACACTATATTAATAAAAAAAATTAATATAATAAGCTATAAAATATTTTATCTACATGCCAAAGTGCACAATAAATTGTTCAAGGATAAAAAATAAGGGCTGACTAAGGGCTGACAAAGAAATAACCACAAACTTGAGGCTTGTAAGGTGGTTTTATCTGCTTGCATTTGATCTTATACACTTGATATGTGTACCAGGAATAGTTCTTAGTTTTATGCAGCCACTGTAAGTGGAGTATACAAAAATCCCAGGACGACACTTGAAGGTGATCAACTTCCAATTAAAAAAGAGCATGTGTAAATAAGGTTAAGGCAGTGTGCAGAGTCCACAACAGGCCTTTTAAAGTATTATAAGCCTGTATTATTTTTAGAGAACATCACTGAGAGAAAATAAAATTATCTTACACAGAACGCGGTATGAATTTATAGACAATCACTCACTTCATGATTAATGTTTAATGTTTGAGCTTAAATTTCCAGTCTGTTACACAGGTTATCCCTGCCTATCAGCCAACAGGACGTAAATCAATGTGATGATTTGTCCTGCTGGCATCCTATTGACTTGCATAGAAAAGCATACTGTAGGAGTCAAATAAACATTTGAATCTCAGACTAGGAATCTCATGTGTGAAAGTGATGTTTCAAAGTAGGTTAATGGCTGAGCCTGAGGGGGAAAATGGACTACTGTCTGTGCAGTGTCTAAGAACATTAGGCCAAACGTGACTGAGTTTGCACTGCTCAAACTAGGGCTGAGCCTCTGCACTGATGACAAGCCTATTTGTAAGACTCTCTCATTTTTAAATTGCTGCTTTTGGCATTACTAAAAACTCTGCAGCATATCATTTTCAAATTAGGAGCTTTCCAAGTAGGGTTTTATTCAATGTGAATTGAGACAATTTGAGAAAAATCCCCCCTTCTCAGTTTCATTATTAAAAACCATAACATAGACTTTAAAACAACTGTGATAAAGTTTTAATTCCACAATTAAATAATCAACTTAGAGTAATAACTAAGCAGCTATTTGCATTCCGCAGGTAATTATTTAAGCAAATTGCAATTAAATCTATATTTACTTTTCATGCAAGCAATATTAATAGCCATATGAATGCAAAGAAACATTTATATTAATGATGCTCGCTTAAGTGCACTTAGACAAAGTTAATTCCATTGAAGTGCACAACTCAGGTTTCAGTTTAAATATGCAAACAACTGATATTAATGCAAACATTTTCACAGGTTTTTCAGCACATAGTGTAGATTCTAAAATCATTCATGATAAATGAGAAGACATGGCTGTTTGTGGTCCATCTCTACATGGATAATCTGATACAAAATATTGTATTGAATGACATAGAATTTACATGAAATTATATAAAAATGTCAACAGCAGGAAATGACGGAAATGAGAGGGACGTCTTACCTTCTACATTAGATAGGCACAACGCTACAACCATCAGCAACATTGTGCTCGTTTGTGCAAACAAGTCCAAACTGGAGCCTAAATTACTTCTTCCTCTAATGCATTCCTTAAAAATGCAAAAATGATAAAATAATAATAATAATGTGAGCTGTAAAATATATTCCAAAGTAAAGAAAGAAGGTGAATCTGGTGTCCTCACACGACGTGAAAAGTTAAAACGGTTGTCATAGCAAACAGCAGGTTCAAACTTAAACACAAAATAAGCAAAAGAACACATGTAAAAGTTAAAACTAAGTGCTGTCCCGATTCACGTGCTGCTGTTTCTGGACCTCACGTTCGTCTGAGTCTGAACGATTAGATGTCACAAGCATAATCCTCAGCAAATGAAATACATGTGCGCTTTATGTCGTCCTGAAGCCCCTCAATCTCGCCTGTCACTGCTCTTCACTGTCATGTGGACCGACAACCAGCAATATCAGTGATATTAACTTAAAAGCTGAACCTTAAACAAGCGACAGACGATTTCAACCAAATAACAATCTTTGCAATTTGCATTTAATAGTAGGAAATACATCCAGGAATAGCCTATAAGTAATAATTGTCAGTTGGTGCATAGCAATATTATGGCTGCGTAATTGTAAATGGTCCAAGTGTAAAATCTGGGGTATAAGACAAAAATATTTAAATAGTATTTTATTATTCGAACTTTGTGACTTCATGTCAACTGTAGCTGAAGTTGTATTCCTGTACAAACACTTAAGTGGCGTCAGATGAGTGCTGCGGCGAAGCGCGCAAGCGTCCCCTGTTGACGTAACCAAAACAAATTTGTCTTAAGGAATACTTCAGCTACACAGAGAAAAACTGGACATTTACAAAAAAAGGACAGGCGTGACATAAAAGTTAAAGTTTGCTTTGTGTTGTCCGTCAAAATAAAGGATAAATGTTGCTCTTTTGGAAAATTTGGCGAGGCTAGTTCATTTTACTCCAGTCCAGTCAATGTATATACATACTGTCGACACGTAGGGCCTTCCTCAAGTCTTAACATTTCCATTGTTTATCCGTGACGAAAAAACAGTTAACGCGTTTGCAGTGACAGGCCATTTAACACACTGCATGAGGTAAGTTGCCAGACTGGAACCTGGCTGACATTAAACAGCTCTTGCCAGTTCATCACGTTTGTCATGACATTCGTTATTACTGCAACTTCATGTTTTACATGGAGATATTTTGGTTATTTTATCCACCTTTTTCTTCCTGTGATAGTGGGCGAGGCCTTTTTTCAATTATATGGGTCTGGCTTCAGGTCTCTTCGGCGTCCAGCTATTTTTAGCTGTACACGGCTGGTTTTGCCGCTTTATATTGCAAATTGATATATCTTATCATATCATTTGAATGTATTATCTTAATTATGAGTATAAGTTGTACCATTTACTTAACTTTGTTATTCTTCTTGTTATCCCCCTATAGCGGATAATGAACTGGAAGTCTCACCCATAGGCTTACTTCCATGTTAAAAAAATCATTCAGTCATAACCGACTCAGCAGGCAAGCAATGCCATAACCCTGGTGAAAAAAAAAACAGCTAAAACCAGCTTAGGCTGGTTGGCTGGTTTTAGCTGGTCAACCAGCCTGGTGGTCATAGCTGGTCATCAGGCTGGTTTTAGAGGTGTTTTGGCCACTTTTCCAGCCTGGCCAGGCTGGTCAGGATGGTCTTTGCTGGTCAGGCTGGGAAACCACTAGCTAAAACCAGCCTGGCTAGGCTGGGAGACCAGGTAAAACCAGCTACTTCCAGCTTAAACCAGCCTAGGCTGGTCTTACCTGTTTTTTTTAGCAGGGAAGGCATAAGGTTAAATTTTGGTTGCGATGTTGGGTGACCAAAATTCAGTGTCAATTCAGTGTGTAATGTCAGCGTTAATTTGATGTCCAATACTGACGTCTGCTGACGTTAATATTTTGTTGTTTTTAGGTTATGTAACCAAAGTCCAATGCAGGGCCATCGCCAGAAAATTTTCATTGGGGGGGCATTTCGTTTTCATAGGGGGGCACACTTTTTATGATCTCATAAACAGACATTAG
>NC_133379.1:27401752-27436095 GCF_049309525.1 Garra rufa
GTGTGTGTGTTTTATTAAAAAAAGTTAATTGTGTAAATATTAGTACAGTGTCAAATCCAAATGTCAATTTTTTTTTTCTACCAAAAAAAAAAAATTTGCTTTTTCATTAATAAATACAGTTAGAATGCACCTTTTGTGGTGAGTGTGCCTTTAATTGTGTAATCAATACTGAATACAATTATAGTAAGGGTCACTCTCTACAAATACAAATCGAAAGAATGAGCTAATAAAGGAACACTTTTCATGAGTGTTGGAAAATGGGATACAGTGCAAGTGCTATGGGACTCATTTTGTAGTTTAGGGTGATTTTGTTTCAAATTTCCTCAAAAACTATACAGTAAAATGTCTTGAAAATAACTACAGTGATAGTCAGGGTCACTCTGAATACAGACCAATTGAAAGAATGAGCTAACCTATAGAGGAGCATTTTTTATGAGTGTTGGAAAATGGGAAACAGTGCAAATAACAGGATGCATTTTGTTGTTTAGGGTGATTTTGTTATTGTTTTTCTCCAAAACTATACAGTAATATGTCTTGAAAATAACTACACTGATAGTCAGAGTCACCCTGAATACAGATGGAGTGAAAGAATGAGCTAACCTATAGAGGAACATTTTTTATGAGTGTTGGAAAATGGGATACAGTACAAGTGCTATAGGACTCATTTTGTAGTTTAGGGTGATTTTGTTTCTAATTTTCTCCAAAACTATACAGTAAAATGTCTTGAAAATAATTACAGTGATAGTCAGGGTCACTCTGAATACAGATCAATTGAAAGAATGAGCTAACCTATAAAGGAATATTTTTTATGAGTGTTGGAAAATGGGAAACAGTGCAAATAACAGGATGCATTTTGTTGTATAGGGTGATTTTGTTATTGTTTTTCTCCAAAACTATACAGTAATATGTCTTGAAAATACCTACAGTGAAAGTCAGGGTCACTCTGAATACAGATAGAGTGAAAGAATGAGCTAACCTATAGAGGAACATTTTTTATGAGTGTTGGAAAATGGGATACAGTGCAAGTGCTATAGGACTCATTTTGTTGTTTAGGGTGATTTTGATTCTAATTTTCTCCAAAACTATACAGTAAAATGTCTTGAAAATAATTACAGTGATAGTCAGGGTCACTCTGAATACAGATCAATTGAAAGAATGAGCTAACCTATAAAGGAATATTTTTTATGAGTGTTGGAAAATGGGATACAGTGCAAGTGCTATAAGACTCATTTTTGTTGTTTAGGGTGATTTTGTTATTGTTTTTCTCCAAAACTATACAGTAAAATGTCTTGAAAATAATTACAGTGATAGGCAGGGTAACTCTGAATACAGATCAATTGAAAGAATGAGCTAACCTATAAGGGAATATTTTTTATGAGTGTTGGAAAATGTGATACAGTGCAAATAACAGGATGCATTTTGTAGTTTAGGGTGATTTTGTTTCTAATGTTCTCCAAAACTATACAGTAAAATGTCTTGAAAATAATTACACTGATAGTCAGGGTCACTCTGAATACAGATGGAGTGAAAGAATGAGCTAACCTATTGAGGGACATTTTTTACGAGTGTTGGAAAACGGGATACAGTGCAAATAACAGGATGCATTTTGTTGTTTAGGGTGATTTTGTTTCTAATTTTCTCCAAAACTATAAAGTAATATGTCTTGAAAATAACTACAGTGAAAGTCAGGGTCACTCTGAATACAGATCAATTGAAAGAATGAGCTAACCTATAAAGGAATATTTTTTATGAGTGTTGGAAAATGGGATACAGTGCAAGTGCTATAGGGCTCATTTTGTAGTTTAAAGTGATTTTGTTTCTAATTTTCTCCAAAACTATACAGTAAAATGTCTTGAAAATAACTACACTGATAGTCAGGGTCACTCTGAATACAGATGGAGTGAAAGAATGAGCTAACCTATAGAGGAACATTTTTTATGAGTGTTGGAAAATGGGATACAGTACAAGTGCTATAGGACTCATTTTGTAGTTTAGGGTGATTTTGTTATTGTTTTTCTCCAAAAATATACAGTAAAATGTCTTGACAATAATGACAGTGATAGTCAGGGTCACTCTGAATACAGATGGACTGAAAGAATGAGCTAACCTATAGAGGGACATTTTTTATGAGTGTTGGAAAATGGGATACAGTACAAGTGCTATAGGACTCATTCTTGTTGTTTAGGGTGATTTTGTTATTGTTTTTCTCCAAAAATATACAGTAAAATGTCTTGACAATAATGACAGTGATAGTCAGGGTCACTCTGAATACAGATCAATTGAAAGAATGAGCTAACCTATAAAGGAACATTTTTTATGAGTGTTGGGAAATGGGATACAGTGCAAATAACAGGATGCATTTTGTAGTTTAGGGTGATTTTGTTTCTAATGTTCTCCAAAACTATACAGTAAAATATCTTGAAAATAATTACACTGATAGTCAGGGTCACTCTGAATACAGATGGAGTGAAAGAATGAGCTAACCTATAGAGGAACATTTTTTATGAGTGTTGGAAAATGGGATACAGTGCAAGTGCTATAGGACTCATTTTGTAGTTTAGGGTGATTTTGTTATTGTTTTTCTCCAAAAATATACAGTAAAATGTCTTGACAATAATGACAGTGATAGTCAGGGTCACTCTGAATACAGATGGACTGAAAGAATGAGCTAACCTATAGAGGGACATTTTTTATGAGTGTTGGAAAATGGGATACAGTACAAGTGCTATAGGACTCATTTTTGTTGTTTAGGGTGATTTTGTTATTGTTTTTCTCCAAAAATATACAGTAAAATGTCTTGACAATAATGACAGTGATAGTCAGGGTCACTCTGAATACAGATCAATTGAAAGAATGAGCTAACCTATAAAGGAACATTTTTTATGAGTGTTGGGAAATGGGATACAGTGCAAATAACAGGATGCATTTTGTAGTTTAGGGTGATTTTGTTTCTAATGTTCTCCAAAACTATACAGTAAAATATCTTGAAAATAATTACACTGATAGTCAGGGTCACTCTGAATACAGATGGAGTGAAAGAATGAGCTAACCTATAGAGGAACATTTTTTATGAGTGTTGGAAAATGGGATACAGTGCAAGTGCTATAGGACTCATTTTGTAGTTTAGGGTGATTTTGTTTCAAATTTTCTCCAAAACTGTACAGTAAAATGTCTTGAAAATAATTACACTGATAGTCAGGGTCACTCTGAATACAGATGGAGTGAAAGAATGAGCTAACCTATGGAGGAACATTTTTTATGAGTGTTGGAAAATGGGATACAGTGCTAGGAGCTATTTTGTTGTTTAGGGTGACTTTCTTCTAGTTTTTTTTGTCGTATTGTATTGTATTTTAATTATGCAGCCACTGGATAAATAATTTCCTTCGGGATTAATAAAGATTTATCTTATCTTATTTTGTTAGTGTGTTTCTCCAAAACTATACAGTTAAATGTCTTGAAAATAACTGCAGCGATAGTCAGGGTCATTCTGAAAAAACATCAATTTCGAAGAATAAGCTAACCTACAGAGGACAGAGGGTTTTTAAATATATGGAAATAATCCAAGTGCTAGGACACATATGTTGTTTTGTATGAGCTAACCTATATAAGGAAATTATACAAGTGCAAGTATGTTTGTGATGATTTTGCCTTTAATTATCACTGAAACTGTACAGTAAAATGACTTGAAATTAATACATTGATAGCCAGGATCACTTTGAACAAATGTGAATTTAAAGAATAAGCAAATCTGTAAAGAAAAGTGTTTAAAAATTGGGACACACACACACACACACACACACACACACACACACACACACACACACACATATATATATATATATATATATATATATATATATAAACACTGGAAAAACAAAACAAAAAATAAATAAAAAACATTAATGTTAACATTTCTCAACATTAATAAATTATTTAGAATTATTAATGTACAATACAAACGTTTATGCAGAAATTTATAGTATTTACAAACATATAAATATATTTGTAAATACTTTAAATTTCTACATAAACGTTTGTATTGTACATTAATAATTCTAAATAATTTATTAATGTTGAGAAATGTTAATATAAAAGTGTTTTATTTAATCTTTTATTTTAATGTTTGTATGTATGTATATATATATATATATATATATATATATATATATATATATACACACACACACACACACACACACACACACATACATACATACAAACATTAAAATAAAAGATTAAATAAAACACTTTTATATTAACATTTATTAACATTAATAAATTATTTTAATAATGTACAAATACAAACGTTTATGCACAAAATTACATAAACTAAAAGGAAACGCCGGTGTGACGGCTTTTTCTTCTTCTATATATAGTCAGTGAGAGAGAGAGAGAGCCTACACACACACACACACAAACATCAAAATAAAAAAACGGAATAAAACACATTAATATTATTATTTTTTTACATTATCAAATTATTTAGAATAATTAGATACAATATAAACGTTTATGGACTAATGTAATGTATTTATAAACATACGAATAAAAAGTATATAGGAAACGCCGGTTTGACAGCTTCTTTACATGCATTTGACCTGCTCTCAGTACCCGTACCGTAAGTGCACGATTACACGCGCAAGTTAAAAAAAAAGTGCGGCTGGCTTGACCGTGTATTTTAAGGCGCGGCTGGCTTGACCGCAGTCTCTGATTCAGACCGACTGCTTAAATAATCCTCATCAGGGGGTGATCCTGGCATTTAAACCACTCCCCTCTGACAACGGGACAAGGCAAATCACTGCCACCTACTGCGCCACGTGGATACTACGCTAAGCATTTCCCCACGCTGAGAGTTTATCACTGTAACCCTAGTTACCTCCAAAATACCGCAGTTACTAACACAGTTTTATTACTCACTTGTCTGTGTGTGTTACTTTCCAGTCAGTGTTTTTAAGTATTTTCAGTGACTGAATGCTAGAGTAATAATTCAATTCAATTCAAGTTTATTTGTATAGCACTTTTCACGATACAAATCGTTGCAAAGCAGCTGTACAAAATGTAGGCTACTACAATATATTTAGTAGCTTATTAGTGGTGACTACTGTATGTCAAGTCGATGTACATATGGTATAAATGTTAAAATCAGTAATGGTGTAATCAAACAGATGATGAACACTAATAGTAATGATTATGTGTTGCAATCAAACTTGTAGAAAAATTGTGTAGTGCTGTATGTTGTTTCAAGGCTGGCATCATCGGCGGTCCTCTGGGGGGTTGGCATCATCTCTTCTTCTGAATCCAGACTTAATCTTGTGTAATTCCTAGGTACCACGGGATGGAAATCCCGTGGCAGAAACAGAGAACCAAATAGAGAAATAATTAGCGTAGCTGCTGTTCCAACCAAGCAAAAAAATAAAAAAAATAAAAAAAATAAATAAATTAATAATAGTTCAACATAGTAGGGCTTATTATTACACTCTTCAAATGCTTAACGATGTCTTTATTTTGTAAACTACAAATAAATAAATTATTTACTTAAGGCTAGATTTTTCAGGTGTGTAAAAGGTTGGCCAATTGAAAGCATTTTAAATATATTTAATTTATATTAAGTGTTTAAATATATTGTAAACATTTTACATTCGTACAGTTGAGGTCAAATGCTTACATAGACCTTGCAGAATCTTTTTGACCAAAATAAGAGAGATCATACAAAATGCATGTTATTTTTTATTTATTACTGACCTGAATAAGATATTTCACATAAAAGGCATTTACATATAGTCCACATGAGAAAATACTTTATAAAAATGACACCGTTCAAAAATTTACTTACACTTGATTCTTAATACTGTGTTGTTACATGATCCACAGCTGTGCTTTTCCCCCTGAACACTTAAACTGCCCACTGCTCTTCAGAAAAATCCTTCAAGTCCCACAAATTCTTTGGTTTTTCAGCATTTCTGTGTATTTGAACCCTTTCCAACAATGACTGTATAATTTTGAGATCCATCTTTTCACGCTGAGGACAACTGAGGGGGGGATCAGGGTATATATATAATTTATAAATTTAACTTATTTTGTCTTCTGGGGAACATGTAAGTATCTTCTGTAGCTTCTGAAGAGCAGTACTACATGAAAAAAATATGATATTTAGGCAAAATAAGAACAAATGTACACATCTTCATTGTGTTCAAAAGTTTACACCCTGGCTCTTTTCTTTCTGGAGCATCAGTAAGTGTTTGAACCTTCTGTAATAGTTGCACATGAGTTCTTCAGTTGTCCTCACAGTAAAAAGCATAGCGTCATTGTTGGAAAAGGCTTCAAATACACAAAATTGCTGAAAAACCAAAGAATGTGTGGGACCTGAAGGATTTTTCTGAATAACAGTGGGCAGTTTAACTGTTCAGGACAAACAAATGACTCATGAACAACTATCACTAAACAAACAAACAAACAAAAACAGCTGTGGATCATTCAGGTAAAAACACAGCATTAGGAAGTGTATGTAAACTTTTGAACGGGGCCATTTTATAAATTCATCTATTTTTTAATTATTTATTTACTAAATAAAACATCATGCATGTTTTTGTATGATCCCTTTTATTTTGGTAAAATAATAAACATTCTGCAGATTCAGCAAGGTATATGTAAACTTTTGACCTTAACTGTAAATATAATATTTAATTAATATTTATATTTAATGTTTATTTAAAGTCAGTGTAGCATATATCATAATTCAAGTGGAACTAGTTCAATGCACTTTGTAATATTACATTTTGATAGAAATGCAATTTACAATTTTAATATAGTCTCCTTTTAGTGGTGGTTGGGAGTAGGCCAAAATACAGCAAATTCCAGGTATATTTATGCTTTGGGTGCAATATTATAGACCACATTTTTAATTCACTGTGAGAATTATGTAATACTGTGCTATACTCTAATGTAAGAGTATTGATTGGCACTTTTTATTCGTTGTGGACATGTTTCAGCTTATAAAAAGTAATTATTAGGCTACTACTTAAATATATTTTACGTTTACATTCAACAATACTGTTACTACTGCATTTAATTAACATCTTTAGGCTGAACGGTTAGCACATAAAAAAAAATAATTTTTTTAAAATCAACTCTGTCTTGCATGTGTCTGTTTTGTTTTTAGCCGCTAGATGGAGACATTCACCAGCATGTAGAATTTTTGTGGGAAAGCTGAATTTGCCTGAACTTTTGATCCCCGACCTCGACATTGACCCCGATTAGTATAAATGCCTTTCTTTCTGTTTGAGGATTACTGGGATATCAAAACAACATCGAATGAGCCATATGTCTCAAAACAGTCTTTATTAGTCTCTTTTACCCAAAAGAAGCTTATTGTCATAATTGGCAATGAATTAGGCATACAAGCCATAATGAATCACTTTGGCGAGTCGAATCTCACAATGAACATCGTAGTGACTCATTGAACCGAGAACCGTCTATTGTGATTCTTGAGTGAGCTGATGTCTGCTATATTAATAAATATGCAAAACAAAGTTGATTTTAACAAAAAATACTTTTATTAAAACATGCTAATTAAATGCAGCAGTAATTTTAGTATCGTTAAATGTAAACGTAAAACATATTTAGGTTATAATAATTACTGCTTATTTGTGGACATAATTCATCTTATAAAAAGTTATAAGATGAATTATGTCCACAAATAAGCAGTGACACTAAATTACAACAAATACAATAAACCGATTTAAATAAATCTTAGTGAAAAAACCTTGGGAACATGGTTCGAGAACATTTTAGTGGAGTTACGCCAGGGACCATAAGGACCCGTTTCGCCATTTTGTTTTTATTTTATCTTTGTATTGTACATAGTTCTTTATTTTATCTTTGTATTGTACATAGTTCTTTTCAACTTGAAATAATCTCTCTTAAAATAATCTATTTATCTTAAAAAATGGTTAATCGACATTGTTGTTTTTTTTGTTCATTATATTTATAGGATTTTATCATTACAGTTGTTTGTGTTGTATTAATAAATTGATAAATTGTTATAATTAATATACTAAGTACAATCAATAAATTCCTAAATGTTTATCTCCATGTTTTGTTGAGTGATGTTTCAGTGTTTCAACGGCAGTGTTGTTTTCGTCAATTTTCGCCAATTAAAACTTAAAAAGTATCTGACGCTATGGCAAGCCGTTTTAGCATTAAATACTCTTTGCTATACTAGTATGGCAAGCCGTTTTAGCATTCCATCCTTGTTTGTCTTTTATATTCTAAAACATACCTTCATTATTGTAATTATTGGTGAAAATAGTCGATCCGGAAGCTCACATTGTGTTGAACTATAGATCTGCTATTTTCAGAACTTATAAGTGACACTACCCAACAGCAAAATACTTACTGACCTACATTAATTTGTTAAAAGACTACCTTTTTCCCTTTTTTTGACTAAAACTAGACTAAAACCTTTTTGACTTTTCGTCGACTAAAACTAGACTAAAACCTTTTTGACTTTTCGTCGACTAAAATTGGACTAAAACTATCACATATAGAAGTGACTAAAATTTGACTAAAACTAAGAAGCATTTTAGTCCAAAAGACTAAGACTAAGACTAAATCTAAGATGGTTGTCAAAAACAACACTGTACGGGTCTCAGAAAAAAAACTGTACTAAAGATGAGTTATAGTTTTTTTTTGTGATTGCTGGGATGTTCTTTTTGTTTGTTTCCAATATAAATAAATAAATGAATGTGAAAATATTTATTTATTTAATGAATAACTATATGAATGTGAACCCAGCAAACACAAACACGTTATATAAACGAATATGCTAAAAGCCTAGGCAACGTCCAGAAAGTACCACACAGGACGTGGTATTTACGTTTTTAGAACATTGCATAATAACGTTAAAGCAACGTAAAAAAAACGTTTCTGCAACGTTGTGAAATTACGTATTAATAACGTCTAAAAACCCCGACATTTGTCGTATTAAATACGTCAGACAAAAGCGTTATCACAACCTTTTCACAACGTTAAAAAACCGTTTTTATAACGTTTTTGTTTTTGCTGGGTATGTAATTACCGAATGACGTAAATCGGTTATTGATCTGAACAAACGAGAAAAAAAAGGATACCAGCTAGCCCAACTTGAGCCAACAATGTAAAACATAAGGACATGTGGGTAAACTATTTATGGAAGTAACTATAAAAGATAATAGACGTGCATTATCGTAAATTCCTAGTCCTGTTAAATTCATTATGTGCTTAGTACTGTATAATTATTTAGACGTTTTGCTCTTCCCTCACGTTAGTGGGAACGGAGCTCTGGCTCCAGTAACCGGGCTGTGGCGCCAAAGTCATGACAGACAGCATCAAAACTGATGTTGAAAACCGCGGGAAAATGAAGGGGATCTGAAAGAGGCTCTTTGTGAAATCCTCCGCTGCTGCCGCCTTATTGTCTGTCAGATTTGCCGATCTAGCGACGGTGTCTGAAACGTTTCATTCTTAGGAGCAGGGAAGTATGGTGTGATTTAATCTTTGAGCCTCCACCCACTGTTTTCAATACTCAAAGGAGCAGTAATGCTTCACTGAGGTCTGTCTTAAAATCTGTGGCGTACCTATAATGAGAAGACCAAACCAGACTTCCCAGAAGAGCATTATGGATTTGTATGGTATAGAAAAGTACTTTAGAAAGTCTTCAAGAACCACCTTTTTTAAATTTGTATGTGCCTGTACAGTAGTCTCTTTCATAGCATAAGTATGGCGTTCTTTCACTATCAACACTTTTAATGGAGTTTCTCAGTCAGCTAGATCAGACTGCTTTAAATCATCATGCTCTCTCTTTTTCAACACAGAACAGACCGGTCTTATCTTGTGTATAAGGATATCTTACATAAGACAGGAAATCAGAGGACAGGTATGGCTTCCACATGAAAATATTGCTTTTGGCACTTGAGGTTACACAGAAAGCTCTTTGTTGCGCTCCAAGAAATACCTCACAGAGGCAAGCTGTGTTTATGTAGAGGAATGGATAACTTCAGGTTTGTGTTATTCAAAAACAATTGCTTCAAGTGTGGCCTGTCAGCTGAAATTATAAGTGTTTGGTAGATTATGTGGTTAGCCTATAAACATCATATATTATTAGGTTAACATATTTAATGCTGATTGGACTGTGTATGCGCCCACTTGTTTACGGTTGCTCAGACAAACTTTACAGAACATCCTTAAGAATTAATTGTAAAATGTGTTCATAAAGTAGTGAAAACTAATTGGATTTCATTCTTACATGAAATAGAAAGAATTGATACATCACTTTTTTTTCCTTTAAAGGAGTTAAATTATGCAAATTATAATTGAGACATGCTTATCACTGTCAACTGACAAGAGAATACTCTGATTACTTGCATAAAGTGATAAGATTACTTCAAATGAACAGAGCTGCTTTTCTACTTCGACCATATGTGACCCTGGACCACAAAACCAGTCATAAGAGAACATTTTTTTTGAAACTGAGATTTATACATCATCTGAAAGCTGAATAAATATGTTTTCTATTGATGTTTTTTGCTCCCTCAGATTCTAGATTTCAATGAAAATCTGGAATTTGAGGGTGCAAAAATATCTAAATATTGAGAAAATGTCCTTTAAAGTTGTCCAAATGAAGTTCTTAGCAATGCATATTACTAATGAAAAATTAAGTTTTGATATATTTACAGTAGTAAATTTACAAGATTTCTTCATGGAACATGATCTTTACTTAATATCCTAATTTTTGGCATAAAATAAAAAATCTATAATTTTGACTCAGTGTATTTTAGGCTATTGCGACAAATATACCTGGTTTTATGTGTATGATTTTCATAAAATGCATTTTAAATATATAGTGTTTATATGAACTTGTATTGAAATACAGCAGAAACTCTTACTCGAACATACAAACCATATTAATATTTTGAATTAATTTATGTTTATATATTTTTCTGTTTTCATTTGAATAGCAATTTTTGGTGTGTTTTTGTAATTTTTATAAAAAAAAATTTAAATATTTATTTCAGTTTTAGTTGTATTTATTTTAGTTTTTAGTCATTTTAGCATATCAAGTTAAACTAAATGAAAATGAGGTATAAATAATAAAATAAAATAAGATTTTTCAGTTTGATTTCAAATAACAAAAATGTTTTTATTCAACTTTTAAGAAGCGTTTACATTTTTTCCACTGTTACAAAGCAAAAAGTTGCAGTAAAGTTGAGGTAATGTCTTTCAAGGCTACAAAACCTTTGAGATAATATTTTCATCACTTGTTACTTTTCCAACTTTTCTCAGACGTCGTCTTGCTAAATTAAGACAGACGACTGTGGACTCCAAAAACGGAGGTTTATCTCTGCTAGCCAATTCAGTTATTGGCAGAACAGTCTACTTTAACCTTTACAGCACATGTCCACATGACCATAATGAAATATCGTCTGAATGTCGCAGGGGCGCTTAATCAATTAAACATGTTTATGAAATTAGGAAAACTAACCGCGTAGAAAGGAACTCATTATCTCCTGTCCTGTGGGATGGAGAGTATCCTTTCCATCCCTCTGATTCCTTGCCCAACTCTCTCTCTCTCTCTCCCTTTGTCTTGAACTCGGTCACTGTCTCTGGTACAGTTGAGAAAGTGAGTCCATGACTGAAACGTTTCTGTTTATTATTACTGTTGAGACAGTTCCTTCAAGTCACACATACTTTAAAACAAAAGCCAGCTTTATTCTTGATGTATCGTTTTTCCCTGTAATCACAAACGTCAGTGATGTATGGGGTCTTATGGCAGTGCATGCAGAGAGATGTGTAGAAAACTCTTGGATTTTCCAGAAAGGATTGTGTGTGTGTGTGTGTGTGTGTGTGTGTGTGTGTGTGTGTGTGTGTGTGTGTGTGTGTGTGTGTTTTAAGTTCTCTTTCAACAAGCTCATCTCTGTTTGGATCTCCAGCGTGTTAGAACAAATGTCCACACTGACACGTATTTAGCGTTTCAACACAGATCAAAAGAAAACGCTTTCACTCCACTTCAAAGCCTTTTCTTTCAGTCAGAAATCTCTCAATAGCTGGTTTGACTTTGACTTTTTAGGGAGGGCAAAGAAGAAAGTTGGCGAACTGCAAAACTCTCAGACGTTTTTTCTCTAGCAATGCCGCTTCTCCAGTTTTTCAATAGGTTAACTGTGTTGAAGCATCGCCAACACAAACTGTTGCAGAGCTGCATAAGAACTTGCTCACGCCTTTGATAAATGAAAAGTCATAGCCGTGACTGAAACTGAGTATGTGGGAGTATACTGTATGTTGATGAAGTGTGCAGGAACTTCCTTCACTTTCTTGCAACTAAAGAGACTCAGCAGTTTAAAAGTCATAGTGTGAATGAATGTGTACTTTGTGATTTGGCCTCGGGTGGTGATAGAGGACTCTGGATCAGTTCTGAGCAACGGAAGCCAAAATGTTTAGGTTATGGGGTGCATTGTGAAGGTTGGTGTTGGTGACGTTTGTATGAGGCAAGTTGGAAAGCGTGTGCAATTGTGTCTATTTCATTTATGAAGCACATTTATGAAAAAAAGCACATTTACTGTAAAACCATCCATCCATTCTCCAAACCACTTGTCCTAAGTAGGGTCGTTTTGGATGCTGGAGCTTGTCCCAGTGTCTTCTGTGTGTAGAGTACAGTATATACACACTGCTGTTCAAAAGTTTGTGGTTGGTAGGATTTTTTTTGGTAAGGATTAGTTCACTACCAGAATAACAATTTCCTGATTATTTACTCACCCCCATGTCATCCAAGATGTTTATGTCTTTCTTTCTTCAGAAATTAAGGTTTTTAAGGAAAACCCAATGGGTTGAATGTCCAAATCGCAGTTTTAGTGCATCTGCAAATGGCTCTGCACAATACAAGCTGAGGAAAAAGGGTCTTCTGTAGGGAAACACTCTGTCATTTTCCAAAAAAAAAAAACAACAACAAAAAATTACGTAAAAAATGCTCGTCTTGCACTAGCTCTGCAATGTGTGCCCGCGACGTCACGCAATACATAATCACGTTGGAAAGGCCACGCTAGTTAGTTCTTCGTCAGTGTACTCTGGTTCAAAAAGGTTCAAAAGGTTCACAAACATTGTTGTTTTACCTTTTTTGTAAAGGAAGTTTGACTTTCTTTGCACGTTCGCTTTGTAAACACTGGGTCAGTATTTCCGCCTACATCTATAAGTTTTGATATATTTAAGCTAGGAAATTTACTAAATATCTTCATGGAACATGATCTTTACTTAATATCCTATTGATTTTTGGCATAAAAGGAAGTTTTTGACAATCACAAAACCCATATACATTATTCCTGCATGGATTGCCTTTAGATTTACGCACATATTTTAAAAAAATTGTTATTGCTTCAGGAATTTTGGTCAGTGTCACTTTGTTTCAGAGTAAATAAGGAAAGCCTCCCTGTTGTATATAGAACATGTATAAAAATGATTGATTGCTTGCTCTTGAGTTTTTCTTCATTCCATTGTCTTGACAAACTGGTCCACAATGATTTAACAACATATGTGAGGGGTAGACAGAGGATTAAGCAATTCATCTGTCCGAGTTTTTCAAGCATCAGGGCAATCTGAGTTCACAATGACTGCCAACAGAAAACAGACTCATAGAAGCAGCTAAATTGCCTTTATACTTTACAATACATCTTTTGTGGCCAGTTCTTCCAAACCACATTATTGTATATGCTCAAAAACAATAGAATCTTTTGAAATTTACCGAAAATGTGCTTTGCTTCCCTCCATCTTTCTTTGTCTCACAGCTCTCGATGCCAGCCCTAGGGTTTGCTGCAAGGCTTGGCTCCCATTTTGAAGTGGTTTTGTGGTTGAGTTTGAAGTTCTTCGAGTTTCATGACGTTCTTGCCATAATGCCATTTCCGGATGGGCTCAGAAGTGAAGCATAAAGCAACTCGTAATTCAACAATCTTCCTTTTCTTCCCCTAATCTGGATCAAGGCTCCAAGGGATAAAGCCATCAATGTAAAAAAGGTTAGCAGAAAGTGATTTGTTCATTCACATGTGTAAACACGAAATTGCCCAACTTGTTTCTCAACTCGGCTCCATTTGATGAGGGACACGCTTGCTTCAGAGTCTCAGAAGTTTCCCAATGTTTCTTTTATGAATGTTCAGTTTATGGTTTCATAAATGTGCAGGGCTGTGTGGAGTCATTGTGTAGGCCGGTTGCATTACTTCACTTGGCATCATAAAGACGGGATTATGGTAGACGGCATCTCCACCGAGGGCTCCATTCCCCCTCGAAGTGCAGTAAGATATATTATTTGCGTCCCACATCACGGGTTGTGTTGATGCATTTAGACGGCGCAATTTTCATGCAGCTAATTTGTTCTCTGTAATGGATGCTCAAGCTGTACACAACATCAAACCTGTTTATACAAATTTCGGTTGCCAGTGCCTTTTCTGGACACCACAGTGTGCTTTTCTGCCAAAGATTTAGCTTGATCATAGTCATTTTGTGGCCATACTGTAGTAAATGTCCAATCTGTTTGTTTGTTGGCTTTTTAAACAAATGAAGACGTCTGCCGCTGCCCGCTAAAACGGAGAAAAAAAGCAAAGCATGCTGCGCAAATGCTAAACAAATTAAAAATGCATGTTGAATGTATTTCCAAACCACAAAATATAATGAAGCGGAGCAGCTCAGCTGGGCTTTAAATGAACAGGCTAATCAGAGGGAGACAACACGGCACGTGTTTTTTTTTTTTTTTCTCCAGTATATGCTGAATGTTTACTATGTTGGAAAGCAGTTGCTTGTTCATGCCTCTTTAAAGCTGTCTTACAGGGCCTGACTTAATCACGTCCCCGCGGCATGGAGCTTCGCACACAGGACGGCCACTAATGATAGGACCTGCTCCACTTCATCAAAGAAAGTGTTTCTCTCTCTCTCTCCGTCTCTCTCTATCTGTCTCGCTCCACTCTCAGCGGAGTGAAGATTCAATCCATTAAATATAGACAAGAGCGGTCGCACAATGGAGAACCTATTCTGACACTCGCCATTCGACGTTGGATTATAAAATTAGTCTGAAATCTACATCTAGCGACTCACTGTTCAGATCATTGATGGGAAAAGACCATCTGCGCACACGGGCCGCAACTATAAAGCAAATTTCATTGGGTTTTCTGGGCCTATTACCACTCAGATCCATCTGATTCTGTTATCCACCAGAGAAGGTGGGGAGGATCAGATCAAAGCCGCTGTGGAAGGAGAGAACCTTCTTTGTGAAAATCTGTCTCAGCATTGCAAAGCCAACGAGATGAAAGGGAGATTAATAGAGGTTGACGATAGCCACTGACACATTCAGAGATGACGCAATCAAATAAACAACGGCTTAACATTCAATAGAACAAGCTTAGAGAAGATCTCTGCCATATATTCCCAAAGAAAAAAATGGACGAGTCCAAACACAAGCAAAGTATGAGGTATAAACATCCATCACTATTCACAATGAATTAATAATCGCTTCCCGCAGGATCTTCATACCCCTCCTCCTGCTTCTTTCTTCCACATCTCCATCCCTTCCTCCCTTCTTCTTTCCGTGGTCATATTCAGCATCAGTGTAATGAAAAGCCCTATGGATGGCGTTTCAGTCTAGCACTGTTAAACAATCTCAGCAGTCAGCACTGCGGAATGACAGCTTGTTCTGTTTCATCACATCTTTACTTTGCGCTTCCATTGCGAATTCGTGGCAGCCCTTGATATAGGCATTTGCTGTGAGTCAGCACATGACTGCTTCACAACGTAGTCTGAGAACTCAAAACTAGCCCACTAGAGTGTCTTGAATTGCCTTCCCTCACTAAAAACAGCTTAGTAAGGCTTCGACAGTAAATCGATGCATCGCGATTCGTAGATAAATTCTGAAATTTTCTAAGCGCATCATAATTTTTCTCTCTGGAATCGATTCTAAGCTTAGTTTTTAACAACATATGGCACTCTAATCTAGTTTTTAACTGCACACTCAAATGCTCACAAAGAAGAGTGCCGAAGAGCGCTTGTGCATTTGGCTGAGGCTGCGTCTACATTAATACGGATACATTTGAAAACGGCGTTTTCGTTTTAAAACGCTCTCCGTCCACACTAGCGTTTTAAAGTGTTTTCCAAAAGTTTCTTATCCACACTGAAACATCAGAAAACTTTGAATTAGCTTAACTGTGTATGTGTGCAGCCTCAAAAAAGCTCACTGAGACGAATAGCACATAACAGGCACAATATGAGTATATAACATAAAAACAGAGATACAGTTGGGGTCAAAAGTTTACATCCACCTTTCAGAATCTGCAAAATATTAATTATTTTACCAAAATAAGATGGATCATCCAAAAAAACGTTTTATTGTTTATTATTGTTTTATTGTTTATTTAGTACTGACCTGAATAAGATATTCCACATAAAAGATGTTTACATATAGTCCACAAGAGAAAATTATAGTTGAATTCATAAAAATTACCTTTTTCAAAAGTTTACATCCCCTTCAATTTTAACACTGTGTTGTTACCTAAATGATCCACAGCTGTTTTTTTAGTGATAGTTGTTCATGAGTCCCTTGTTTGTGCTGAACAGGTAAACTGCCAAAAATGACTGTATGACTTTGAGATCCAACTTTTCACACTGAAGACAACTGAGGGACTTATATGCAACTATTACAGAAGGTTCAAACGCTCACTGATGCTCCAAAAGGAAAAACCATGCATTAAGAGCCGGGGGGTGGGGTGAAAACTTTTGAACAGAATGGAGATGCTTACAATTTTCTTATATTGCCTAAATGTCATATTCCCAGAATCTCATTTTGTTCAGAAGTTTTCAGTCCCTCAGTTGTGATGGATCTCAGAATCATACAGTCATTGTTGGAAAGGGTTCAAATACACAAAAATGCTGCAAAGCCAAAGAATTTGTGGGGCCTGAAGGATTTTTCTGAAGAACAGCAGGCTGTTTAACTGTTCGGGACAATCAAGGGACTGTGGAAAAAAACACAGCTGTGGATCACACAGCATTAAGAATTAAGGGGATGTAAACTTTTGAAACGGGCAATAACATGCATTTTGTATGATCCCTCTAATTAGTCACATGACTAAACATGCATCATCATTTTCAAAAGCATCAGTTTTCATTCCACGTTGCAATACAACGCATTTTCAAATTTATCGACTTTGGAGAGCGTTTTCTAAAAGCTGACAAAAACACTGCCTTAGTGTGGACAGAAGGCCAAAACGAAGAGAAAAAGATGCATTTTCTGACAAAAACATGTTAGTGTGGACAGGGCCTGAGTCATGTAAACAGACCTCGGCTCAGAATGCTTTTATGACGCAAGATTAATCTAAACACAGCCTACTGTGAACACCTTTGTAATTCACTTCAACCTTTTCAAACTTTATAAAACATTCATTTAGGTTCATGTGTGTGTACGGAATTGGAAGCAAGCAGAGTACGGCTGTTTTTAAAGCATCCAGTGCCATCTGCTATTAAAAAAACAAAGCCCTGAATCGATTCGCGAGATAATCGCAATGGATTCAGAAAATCTTTCTTGATTCGCTATGCACCAATTTATTTTTCCAGCCCTAAAGCTTAAGTAAGGGATAATGTACAGGCAGCCGGTAGTTATCGCAGAAATAAGCCCCGACAGTGTGATAAGGAGGCTTATTTCGCGATAACTACCGGCTGCCTGTACATTATCCCGCTTATTACACGGCTACTTGCCACATAAGGAAAAAAAACTGGACATGAATATGAATTTGAAACCTTTTATTGGCATATTTGTTTTAAATTAACATTTTTATCCTTCCGCGAAACGATATAGTACCACGTGACTAACATTCAAACTATGTACGTTAGTAAGACAATTTAAATAGATTAATGTCGAAATTTTCCATTGTTAATTGTGGTTGTCCAATGTTTGTCACAAGATGGCGCCAAACGGTAATCTTTGTTGGCACGGAGGGATTTTAAACATACAAGTAGTACCGGCTATGCGTTATTACTTTGGAGCGGTGATTATTTGAAAAGAACGAACCTGCAAATGTCTCAACTGACCAATCAGAATCAAGCATTCCAAAGAGCCGTGTAATAAACTGGTTTAATGTCTCACTTGGTTTCCCACTCTGGTCTGTGGCTAGTTTCAGAAGGGTTTTGGGTTCTTTTCCAACTGGTCTGGCTAGGAAACCTGCTGGCCACTGAGCTAATCTCAAGCTTGGCCAGAGACTAGCATAAACCAGTTAAAGCTGCAATGTAATGGAAGTAGCAACAGATCTCTTTTTTATTGTGACATACATCCAATATTGTGACATACATTCCATGTATCCAAGGCTTGGAAGGACTTGGAAGTCTGTTGTTTCACTGAAAGATCAAGTTGACATTTTTTATTTTATTTTTTAACTTAATCATATGCATGAATGAATTGTTCACAGTAAGATGAATTTCTGTTTCATGCCAACCTTAAGTAAGTCTTTTTTATCCTACTATATACTCTCGCAATTGCGGATTCTTGCAGATTTAATATGGATAATGCATATAAAAGGAGATTAATTTCATTACTAGGAATGCAGTCTGCTGTCTATCTATAAATGTTTATTCAATGATGTAAAAATGGAGTTGCTTTGAGAATAGGCGATTATTGTGCTCTTGAACAGTTCCATATGTCTGAGAATGAACTGAAAGAGGACTATTGTCCTTCTTTTGTTAGGACTCTAATGCCTGGGCAAATCTTAAACACATTTGCTTGAATTAGAAGACATGAATTGCACAGACAGCATTTATTTGACAACAGTTCAATTAGCACACAAATGATTCTTTTCTTGCAAACTGAATGGTTTGAGTCGTTTTCCTGCTTTGGAGTGCTTGAGTTCAGGGTTTGTCAAACCGACCTTAAAAGAAAACGAATCACGCTATTCTTGATGCTTGTATTTTAGCAGTGGCTGACTAAATAGATAAGGTTATCTAATGTTTTGTTGCCATGGCTGTTAGACCAGTACAAGAAACAACCTTCTAAATGTGGGTGGCATTTTGTCTTGGCCCAGCCTCTGTGGTAATGCTGTTTTGAAAGCCCTCACTAAATGTTGTGTTTCCTGTCAGTACACACAAACATTGCCCCAATCCGAAACCATAGAGTATAATAAATCATTGTGTTCTTTCCAGACTGAGAGCATGTGGATGGCGGCTCTAGTGTTTTTCTGCTTGGCTAATAGGACACAGGATGAGCATTTTTATTTTATGGACCTACATCAATTAACTGAGAGATGTTACATGGACATAGGTCCTTAAAACCCATCATGTTCCCTCAGGGCCTTCAGACCTATTTCTTTTATATTAATTGTCCATACTTATTTATCTAGACAGTAGTTATTTTCTGCCATAATGGTTCTAGTAAAAGCTAGTGCACAACACTCAATGAAGATGACCAATCTGATAAATGGAGTAATGGATGTCCAGCTGAAGACGTTAATGCAAGACAGAGTTCTTTAAAAGGTATTTGAAAGTTGGTTGTGAGTACACTGAGGCTTTGTTTCGAAAACTATAGTGAGCTGCCTTTTGAGACAGAACCCTAACTGAATCCTAATCTCCATTGATTCTGATACATTTTGACTTTAGCATATGGCTAGCTACTCTAACAAGCATAAACATACATATCACACTCAAATGTGTAAATATAGTTTAAAGGTTGGTCTAAGGAGGGGAAGTGGAGCAGAACTTGTAGTCTACGACAGCTGGACTTGGTTTAGAGACTGTTCTCCCTCTCAGAGGCAAACTTCAGGGTGAAAGAGAGGTGGCTGTAAGCCTAGTGTCATTTGGGGGGGTCAAGTTTAGTTTTTGTGACCCCAGAACGATAGGGTGAGGGTTCAGGGAGAAGTCAGGAAGCCATTGTTTTCAAAAATTCCTGTTATTTGGTTATTCGATCCGATCAAGAGTGCGCAAGCTCCCCTGTAGCTGCACAGGGAGGCCAATGCAGAATCAGATACAGTGTGGTCCATTAGTGAAATGCTTCTATTTTTCTTTACAAATTAGATTGTCAGCACAGCAATTTGTATGAAAAGTTTGATTTCAACTTTAAATTTGACTTCAGAATGTCTTGGTTTTTAGTTTGTTTTTGTAGTTTCATTAGAAAGAGTGTACAATATATATTTAAAATCTTTATTATATGCAGTACTGTTCAAAAGTTTGGGGTCAGTAAGATTTTTTAAAGATTTTTATTCAGCAAGCACACATTAAATTGATCAAAAGTGACCGTGATGTCTCTTGAAAATTCAGCTTTGCCATCAAAGTATTCAAAGTAAACAAAGTATTCATACCCCTTCATTTTTTCCACTTTTTATGTTGCAGCCTTACGTTAAACTGCTTTAAATTACTTTTTTTCCCACATCAATCTACACTATAATGACAAAGCACAAAACTCAGAAGCTCAGAAGCATTGATATTGATTGTAGATGTTACTACACTTCAAGAGGAGTTAACCTGTGGCAAATTCAGTTGAATGAGTATAATTTTAAAAGGCACAGACCTCTCGATAAAAAGGTCTAACAGCTGAAAATGTATATCAGGGCAAAAACCAAGCCCTGAGGTCAAAAGTACTGCCTGTGGAGCTCAGAGACAGGATTGCATCAAGGCACAGATCTGGGGAAGAGTTCAGAAACAATTCTGCTGCACTGAAGGTTCACAGAAGCATGTAGCCTCTTTTATCTATAATGGAAGAAGTTTGGAACAACTAGGACTCTTCCTAGACCTGGCCTCCTGGCCAAACTGAGCAATTGATGAAGAAGGGCTTTGGTTAGACTGGTGACCAAGAAGCTGATGGTCACTCTAGTTGAGCTCCATGATCATAAGTAGTATTTTAAGTTTCAACCATTCCAGCAAACTTTAATTTTTCCAAGAATTATATTCCTTATTTTATTTATTTTCATGTTTCATCATACATAAAACTATTAATCATCTTATAAAACTATATGTATGTTATGTATCTTTTGTTTCAAAATAATATATTGGGTTTTTTTGTGTGTGATGTCATTTCCAATCGCATCCCGCTCTCGTTCAGAACGGCTTTGGACTTGAGCGAGACAGGTATGTTGCAACTGTGCTCTGTAATAGTGTTAAAATATATCAGATTGAGTTACAATTTTGATTGATATCAGTGGATGACATGTTTTAATGCTGGATTGAGTCAAATAGGATGTTTGTATTTCGTTATTTTTCGTGTATATTCGAGTTGTGTGTTAATTGGCCATTTATGAGTTTGTTCAAGTTGCCGCCCGCACCAATTTTAGAGGTGGGGTTTTTCCTTCTTTTCCCGGTAACTTTGGTTCTTAAATAAAACGAAAAAGGTGGATTATGTTCTTCAAAGTTAAGTTTTGTCGAAAGTATTGTCTTTTTATGTCTTAAATTGTACATTTGTCACTATGTATTATCTTTGATTTGTTAATCAGCTGCAGTTACAGTGTTAATGGGGACAGGGGTTCACTTTTCTCTCTTCTCACATCCCCGCAGACCACAGAGCCAAGAGTGTGTGTTTGCATGGTGTTAATTACTGTCCTGTCTTTAATAAACTGCAGGTATGTCATTGCAACAAAATAATTACCACTGTACGATCAAAATGCATTGTAATGTTAGACTGAAACAATTTTCTGTAATTTCAAAGCATGAAATTGTGTATACATATATTGAACTACTATATTGAGGATATCTTTACATTATTGAATTTGTGTCTAAGGTTGTATGTAATGTCTGATACTTGTGTTGAAAGAAAATAAGTGAAACAAGACACATTTTATTTGGAAAGTTTTATTGATAAATGTGGCAGAACGGCTGTGGACTTGAGCGAGACAGACCACAGAGCCAAGAGTGTGTGTTTGCGTGGTGTTAATTACTGTCCTGTCTTTAATAAACTGCAGACGTGGTCCACCGAAGCCAGTGGTGTCGTGGAGTTCTTTGTGGTGCGAGACGAAACACGCTAAAGGACAAACATCACTGCAACACTCCACCGATCTGGGCTTTTATGGTGGTGTGGCCTAACTCAATCCTCTCCTCAGTGGAAAAAAAATAAAAACACACTTGGAATTTGCAACAAAGCAAAGATAGAACTCTCAGATTGTGAGAAACAAGATTCTCTGGGCTGATGAACCTCAACTCCAAGCATCATGAAGAGGAAACCAGGCACTGTTCATCACCTGCAGAGTACCGTCGCAAAGTAAAGTGTGGAGATAGCAGCATGCTGTGGGGCTGTTTTTCAGTGACAGGGACTGAGGGACTCGTCAGAGTAGAAGAAAAGCTCAACACAGGAAAATATAGAGATGGCCTTAATGAAAACCTAGTCCAGAGCATTCAGAACATCAGAATGGGCAGAAGGTTCACCTTCCAACAGAACAATGGTCCTAAGCACGCAGCAAGAGTGGCTTATAGACAACTCTGGGAATCTCCTTGAGTGGCCCAGCCACAGCCTGGGGTTCAATCTAATCAAACATTTTTAGAGAAACCTGAAAATGTCCACCAAACCCCATCCAAGCTGAGAGAGCTTAAAAGGTGAGGAGAAGAATGGCAGATAATTGTCAAATGCAGAGGTGCAAAACGTTGCATCATACCCAGAAAGACTTGAGGCTGTAAAGGTGCTGAGTTAAGGGTATAAATACTTATGCAAATGTATTTATTTCAGTGTTTTATTTTTAATAAATTTGCTTTGGCACAAATCTGTTTTGTGGATTGTCATTATGGTGTATGGAGTGTAGATTGGAAAAAAGTAACTTGAAACAGTTTAACAAAAGGCTGCAACATAACAAAATGTGAAAAAAACGAAAGGGTAGGAATACTTTCGCAAGGCGCTGTATAATAAAATTAAAAGTTTTCCCAAAACTTTGTTTATTTCCAAGTTTAAATTGGTTTTTAAATCCCAGTTTTTTAGTTTTGTCTCAGAATTGTACCCCACTGTATATTAACTGCATTTCTGTTGCCCAACACTGATCTGCTTTCGAAAGAAACCGAATGTTTGAGCTTTACGCTGAAATTGTAGCTGTAATTTACAGTTCTGCAAGTTGTCTTGGCAAGAACCAAAAGCCATCTATCAGTCAAGCACATCAAAGAGAGCTGACGTCATGCTTCTGTACATGCAAGAGAGACCATAACCTGCTACACTGAGTTCTGATTTTTACTTGGACTAATAACATTGAAGTCTTTTCAGAAAAGCTGCATGCGCTATTTAAGTTTAAACAACATAAATTTGGAAATTACCTTTTTAACTTTTAGAGGCACTTAAAAGCTTTGCCACCATTGGCTGAGGCTGAACATTTTCTTAATGAGACTTTGTACTGTATAACCTCTCTCGCCTTTTCTCTCATACTCTCTCTCCATCTCTATCTTTCTCTTTAAGTAACAGCAGACTGCTAGATCACAAATTATTAATACTAGCAAGCCTTCGTGCTCTGCAATTCTATTTGCAGAAACTTGAAAAGGCAAATAATTCAATTGTTGTTTTAATTAACCAATTAGGTTGATAAAGATGAAAAGGTGATAAACTCAAATCTTAATACAGCTGATCTGGATTCAAGCCACAAAATTTAAAACGGACTATTAGTAAGCATTCCAGGAAAAATGTCAAGGTAGTATTTACTCCACACATTGGCGTGTCCCAGTAGCCCCCTCCACGGTAGAGCAGTGTCTGTACATCAGATGAACTGAACACAGATGGGAGGGTCATCTGGGTGCAGGTTCGAGTAGTTGAGGACGGGGATGATTAGCACAAGGAGCTCTGCTGAATATGTAGCATTGCATTATAGATGCTGATGCGCTTTGATAGCATGGTGTTTTCTGTGTCAACAAGGTCTTTCTCTCTCAGCAGGTTGGTGACAGCACCATAAGGAGTCTGTGTTCCTGCACAAAGATTAAGTATGTGGCAGTGTCAGTCGAGTTCATATTTCAAACCAGGAGACATCCTCAGTTCCTGAGAACGAACTCAGTAGGTTGTTTTATTTAGAGTGCAGTGTAACTAATACTTAAAGTTAAAGTGTGTAATTTTGGTGATAGTTGTTCATGAGTCCCTTGTTTGTCCTGAACAATTCAACTGCCCGCTGTTCCTTCAGGCCACACAAATTCTTTGGTTTTTCAGCATTTTTGTGTATTTGAACCCTTTCCCACAATGACTGTATGATTTTGAGATCCATCTTTTTACACTGAGGACAACTGAGGAACTCATATGCAACTATTACAGAAGGTTCAAACGCTCATTGATGCTTCAGAACGGAACACAATGCAGATCAGGGTAAATTTAACTTATTTTGTTTTCTGGGATACATGTAAGTATCTCCCGTAGCTACTGAAGGGTAGTACTAAATGAAAACAAAAAAGATATTTAGGCATAATACGAAAAATGTATGCATTTTCATTCTGTTCAAAAGTTTTCACCCCCGTCTCTTTGCATTGATCTATGGTAACAAAAAGACCTTACACACGCATCAGCTGTAATAAAATCCTATTGGTAATGCACTGGTAATTATGGAAAAATATTGAGTAGCCTGTATGAAATAGCTTTAAAATACTATTTAAGCCACAGTATATTTATGCTGTCAGTTGAGAAAAAGCAGATGTGTTCAAAATAGCCAGTTACTCTTTTTTTTTTTTGGAGCTCTGAAACTGGCAGAACATGTTTTTTCCACAAACCCTTTCTTGGACCAGTTCTATGGAGAAGTAGTGCCACTTAAAAACAAAACAAATCAGTTATCAGTTTTTATAATTCAGAAATTAAATTGCGAGCAAACAAATCACTAAAGCTTTTTTGTGTAGCAATAAAATACATTTATAGACATGTAAAACTTATTTAATGTTGAAATGATAAATGTAAAACAAAACAAAACTAAAACACCTTTAAATTGCATTTTATGCAAAAAACATATTTTAGAGAACATTTTGCACAATTGGCCTTTATTGCAATTTTACGGTTGCATTTAAAAATATCTCATCAATTGATTTTTGCATTTTAGCAACATTTTTATTAATTAAATATAATTAATATACATTTTATGTGTTTAGTTATAAATATAATGAGAATTTTTCACTGTGGGTCTTGAGTAAATCCTGACTGTATTATTTTAGCGCCAAAAGATAGTTTGCATTGATGCAAGCTGTAAATCTGGCACTTAGATTTCCATAGGTTTCTCAGTATGGATACATTTGAATAAAACTTACATTTTATTCAAAATTATCCAAACAAAGAAAATAAAAAAACAGCATGATGTGTAGATTTGACCTCTTCCCGCATTGGAAATCTATTGGACAAAATAGATTTCTCAAAGGACCTTCAAATCTGTCTGAGGTGAATGTGACTCCTGCAGTTAAATGAATAAAAATCAAACATTTAGAGAGTGATGGGGAGGTGGGGTATTGGTGAAGCAGCATGCTGTTGTGGTGCAGGCTGCTGGATGTCAGGGAACTGAATGACAAAGTAACTTCTTCAAAGCCTGCTGGGTGGATGGAGCAATGAGAGTGAGAGGTGCTGATTTAGAAGGCAGACGTGTTGTTCGTGTGCAACAGCGTGCTGCGTAAAGGCCTGTGGGATTTGCTCAGTCTCTCTGTCTCCTTGACATCTCTCTTTCTGTTTCTCCCTCTCTATCAGCTCTTTTGATCTGCTCTGTTCTGTGTGGATGTTTCACACCAGCTGTTTGCTTCCCTTTGAGAATAATTCACAGCATGCTGTCTAAATTATGAAATGAGGACTGACTAGAGATAAGCCAGACAAAATTGACATTATATTGCATCGTGTTTGTTCTGCTTTTTAATCAATGAGCAAATATTAAAGATAAAAAGGTGGAATTGCAGTATTCTGCTGACTTTGACAAGTCATCAGCCACGTTATAAATATACACTACCACCCACCAAGGCTGCTTTTATTAGATTACATATCATCAATATATTTTAAAATGTCATTTTAGTATTCTTTTAGCTTTATAAAGATACGGTTCAACCACTGACATCCCATAGACTATTTTAACAGTGTCCTTACTACCTTTCAGGGCCTTAAATGTGTTCCACTACTGTCCATGCAGGGTCAGAAAGCTCTCGGATTTTATCAGAAATATTTTAATTTGTGTTCTGAGGATGAATGAAGGTCTTACGGGTTTGGAATGACATGAGGCTGAGTAAGTAATGATAGAATTTTTATTTTTGGGTGAACTATCCCTTTAAATGCGAATGTCACGCCATGGATATTTTAAATTATAATGAACAATAACTCTTGAGCCTGACAACCCTTTTCATTTTCATTAAACAGAAAGAATGGCCATTTCATCAATCAACATTTCATCTTTTGTATCCACTGAGGAAAGAAAACAATACGGTTTGGAACGACATGAGGGTGAGTAAATGATTACAGAATCTAAATTTTTGACTGAACTGTATTCTCAAATCATATCTGTCAGTGACTTTCACTTTTAAACAGAACTTTAACAAACTTCATATGTTTTTAAAACTCACCTGCTATGTTTTTTCTATACATCCAAGTGGGACAATATGAAATTATTAGTGCTTGTACAGACAGATTCTCTTTCCTTTTTTCTTTTTTTTTGGTCTGATGACACTGCAGAGTGTGGAAAGATGGAAATGGGTGGGTGAATCAATAGGGGATAGAGAAGAAAATAAGAAAGAGAGAGAGCGCTGGCACCCATGTGATTTTTTTTTATGCTCCTAAGGCGTTTCTCTCGCTCTTTCTCTACTCTCTCGCTCTATGTGCCTCTCTTGAATGGCTGCATGACAGCAAAGAAGGTTATTCTTGGCAAGTTCTCTCCTCCCTTTCAGCAAAAACAGCCTTTCCTGCGCTGGCCTGCTCCAGCCTGTCTGGGGCCCCTCTCCCTCCATTTCTCTCCCCTTCTTAATTTTTTTTTTTTTTTTAGCATTCTTTCATTCTTTTTGTGTACCCACTCACACCTTCTTATTTTTAACATGTCTTTTTGCAATTTATATTCCATTCCTCCCACAATTTCCCCCATATTTCAGCATCTCATTATTCTAAAGTTCGCTTTTCTCATTTCCCCTTTTCTCACCAGTGAAAGCCTTTCCCTTTTCACACAAAATAAAATGAAGTAGTTAGATTTTTTTAGTCCGCTGTTGTCCTCATCTTCAGATTGATTCTGATTCCTGCTCTCTGGGAGCCACTGAGGGCCCTGGCGCTCTTAGACAAAGAAAAATTCTGGGCAATAATTTAATGCAATGGAAACATACCCAGTGATAGATGTGTTTTCATCACTGTTATTCAAAAACAGAAGCATTTAGATGAGCAAAACGAGGAAAAACGTCTTAAGAGAGACCCTTTTAATTCAGACCCTTACTCCCTTCCACTAAGACCAGGCTCTGCAATTTTCCATCAGGGAGAATGGCTCAATCATTCAAGGCAAATGGTGGGAATTTGACAGTATGAGTCATGTTGCTTTCCATCATTTTGTGAAAGTAGGTTGATATACAGCCACATCATAAATAGCTGAGAATTATGTCATATTACATTAAGAGATCTCGAAATTTAACAAGTTGTGATGGAATTCTTATAAAAGAAATAAGTACCATGTGCAGATTTAAAACCATATGGATAGGTGTTTGTCTTCAAAAAGAGACCTGATGAAGAATTCTAGCTATCATTCTGTCTATTGTACTGTCTGTCTAATATAAGATAGATAGATAGATAGATAGATAGATAGATAGATAGATAGATAGATAGATGTCAACGACAATCCATTCTTATATGGTGCAATCTTATATTGCTTTTGAATTTCATATTAATTGTTTGTCTATATAACCATGCTTAAGTATTAGGCTGTCAAATAAGAGCAGACACCTGCAGAGCGAGGAAGGAGAGCGTCCAGAGACCCATTTGTATCTCATTATATCTTCTCTAAAGCAGACGTCCAATGGGCTGTTGGTGATGTGCCTCTAAGGGAAATGAAAGATTAACTGCACTTTGTCAGCTGTTAAAGTTTTACAAAAAAAGGCTCAGACATCCATTACCCGTGGCATCAGAGAGAGAGAGAAGGGGAGAGAGAAAGAGAGAGAGTAAAGTTCGCTTTACAGCTACCGCACTGAGGTTAGATCAGGACCCAAGCAAATGGACTATATGGCCTCAAAAGTCCTGAGTGTTTATTAATATACAGTATCTCACAAATACACCCTTCGCATTTCAGCAACCATTATAGTATATCTTATAGTAGTCAATGTGCAGCTTGTAGCAGTATAGATTTACTGAAAATAACTCAACGTACAGCCATTATTGTCAAAATAGCTGGCAACAAAAGTGAGTACACCCTAAGTGATAACAGCAGTATGTTATTTAACCTTATTACACGGCTCTTTGGAATGCTTGATTCTGATTGGTCAGTTGAGACATTTGCAGGTTCGTTCTTTTCAAATAATCACCGCTCCAAAGTAATAACGCATAGCCGGTACTACTTGTATGTTTAAAAATCCCTCCGTGCCAACAAAGATTACCGTTTGGCGCCATCTTGTGACAAACACTGGACAACCACAATTAACAATTAACAAAAATTTCGACATTAATCTATTTAAATTGTCTTACTAACGTACATAGTTTGAATGTTAGTCACGTGGTACTATATCGTTTACATGCAAAGCCACATGTCCTATTTATCATGTTTATGTTTTCGTCTGCTTAACAGGACCATGCGAAGTTGTGTATCTTGTATTAGAGCAGTTAAAATGAGGTGCTTTAAGTACAATTCTCTCATACTGACCACTGGATGTTCAACATGGCATCTCATGGCAAAAAACTCTCTGAGGATTTGAGAATTAGAATTGTTGCTCTCCACAAAGATGGCCAAGGCTATTAGAGGTTCAGTAACACCCTGAAACCTTGCAAGGGTCGATCAATGAAGTTAAGCACTCGTTCTGTGTGTCAGGTGCACACCTGGCTTCAAAAAACAGACGCATGAGTGCTGCCAGCATTGCTTTAAAGGTTGCCGAAATAGAAGGTCAGCTTGTCTGTGCTCAGACCATACGCCGCACACTGCAGTAAGTCGGTTTGTATGGGCGTGCTCCCAGAAGGAAGCCTCATCTGAAGCTGGCCCACAAGAAAGCCTGCAAACAGTTTGCTGAAGACAACCTATCCAAGAGCATGAATTACTGGAACCATGTCCTGTTGTCTGATGAAACTATAAGATAAACTTGTTTGGCTCAGATGGTGTCCAGCATGTGTGGTGATGCCCTGGTGAGGAGTACTAAGAAAATTGTGTCTTGCCTAAAGTCAAGCATGGTGGTGGGGCTGCATGAGTGCTGCAGGTACTGGGGAGCTGTTGTTCATTTAAGGGAAACATGGATTCCATTATGTACTGTACATTCTGACGCAGAACATGATGTCTTTCCTCCAGAAACTAGGCAGAACGACAGTTTTCCAACATAACGATCCCAAACACACCACCAAGGTGACAACTGCCTTGCTGAGGAAGCTGAAGGTGAAGGTGATGCAACTTAATCACATTGGAAAGGTCAAGTGTGGTTAGTTCTTCATCTGTGTACTTCAGTTCAAAAAGATAGGGTAGGGCAAAAATCTCAACCTTATTTTCTCCCTCAACTTCACAATCGTCCAACATCCTTTCTTTGCACATTCGCTTTGTAAACACTGGTTCGGTACTTCCACCTACATCACGTGTGACCTTTCCAATGTGACTAAGTTTTTTAGAAAATTACAGATTGTTGTAGTAGACAAGACCCTTGTTCCTCGGCTGGGATTGTGTAGAGCCCTTTGAAGCTGCATTGAAACTGCAATTTGGACCTTCAACCCGTTGATCCCCATTGAAGTCTATTACATGGAGAAAAACCCTGAAATGTTTCGCTCAAAAACCTCAAATTTCTTTTCAACTGAAGAAAGAAAGACATGAACATCTTGGATGACACAGGGGTGAGTAAATTGATAGATTGAAGTTCTCAGTATTTATAGATACTACAATTAAATAAGCCTTGTTATTGTCGTTTCAGACAGTACTTTTTCTAACAAAATTCATTCATTTCTTGTATTTTATAAACTGTGACTAAGCCAGCATATAGCCCATGACTCTAATAAAAGTCATGATGTTGAGAAAAAACATGCTGCTTTTTGGCAGACTGGAATCCAAGATGGCAAGATAAGCAAGAAAACCCTATTGAGGAGTAGAACTGATAAGAAACCATCCTAATAAACCATCCTCATCCAATCAGACCTTCTGATTCTTTCTTTTCTCTTTGCTTTCTTGCTTGCCTGCTTTTTTTCTTTCTTTCTTTCTGTTCATACAGTAACAAAGTCAATATAAAACTGAAAAGTACACTAGTATAAATGTTATTATGAATGTTAATGCATGCTATATAAGGCGGTCTATGTATGCAAAATGCAGCAAGGCAGTTTGGTAGGCACTGAAACAGAGCTGCAGTACTCTAAACTCGCTTTATTGAAAATACATCTAGCTTATCAGTCAAACCTTGAATATAATGAATATAAGTTAGCACTGGTACTTATTGAATGCTTTTTAAATAACCCTCAGAGTACGCTTTTGTTATTGTCTCAGCCTCTCTTAACAACGTTAAAGGAATAAATACAACTTCTCTGTTTGTTGTAGGTAATCGAGGACTTGAGGGCACCTGTCGACGTGAAGATAAGTGATAAACGTATGGTTTTGCTGTCAAATAGCAGGCATGATGAATGGCCTACTCAAGGCGCGTTACTGCACACAGCAGCCTTCAAGTGCTAGTTTGTGAATTCAACTCACCGCTGTCCACATCACTCAAACTGTGAATTTGATGTGGCGGAGTGGGACAGAAGAGGTGGGTGGGTGGGTTTTCGTTGTCATTAGAAGTCTGTCCTTGGGTCTGAGACATCTGTCACTTTGAAAGGAGTTACTCGGCCAGTGGGAGACAGCTTTGAAGTATCATGGCAGTGCAAGGTAGCGCAATCAGTCTCAAGTAAAATGATTTTCATAGGGTGTGGGTAGAGGGTATGAATACACCCTTGGTACAAAATTAAAGGGATAGTTCACCCAAAAATTAAATTCTGTCATTAATTACCTACCCTCATGTTGTTCCAAACCTGTAACACCACAAATTTTTAATGTGTAATCATTGGTTCAACCGTGATGTTATAAAGCTATGAGAATACTTTTTGTGCACAAAGAAAACAAACATAATGACTAATTTTTTTTCTCTTCTAATGCAGGGTCAGAAAGCTCTCAGATTTCATCAAAAATATCTTAAAGGAGAAGTTCACCTCTAGAACTAAAATTTACAGATAATTTACACACCCCCTTGTCATCCAAGATGTTCATGTCTTTCTTTCTTCAGTTGTAAAGAAATTATTTTTTTTGAGAAAAACTTTTCAGGATTTCTCTCCCTATAGTGGACTTCTATGGTGCCCTATGGGCTCTAAATGATCCCAGTCAAGGAAGAAGGGTCTTATATAGCGAAACGATAGCTCATTTTCTAATAAAAAATTACAATTGATATACTTTTTAACCTTAAATGCTCGTCTTGTCTAGCTCTGCGTGTACTCTGTGTTTTACCTTTTTTGTAAAGGGCGTTTGATCTTCTTTGCACGTTCACTTTGTAAACACTTGGTCGGTACTTCTGCAGCAATGTAGTATGATTTTGAAGTTCAAGGAGAAAAAGAGATGAGAGTTTTTCAACCTACCCTAATTATCTTGAACCAGAGTACACGCAGAGCTAGACAAGATGAGCATTTGTGGTTAAAAAGTATAAATTTTACATTTTGCTAGACAAGACACTTCTTCCTTGGCTGTGATCGTTTAGAGCCCTTTGAAGCTGCGTTTAAACTGCATTTTGGAAGTTCAAACTCAGGGGCACCATAGAAGTCTACTATATGGAGAGAAATGTCCTGAAATGTTTTCCTCAAAAAACATAATTTCTTTACGAGTGAAAAAAAAAAAAGACAACATCTTGGATGACAAGGGGGTGAGTAAATTTTCCATAAATTTTTGTTCTGGAAGTGAGCTTCTTCTTTAATTTGTGTTTTTCAAAGATGAACGAAGGTCTTATGGGTTAAGTTGCCAAGGATAAATAAATATTGTAAAAATGGTTTGTTAATGTTGACTAATAAGACTTTAATGTAAAGTGTTACCTAAATATTTATGGCTAGTACATTTTCACCTGCCATTGATTTTGGTCCATTGAATCCACAATGTAAATCCCACCCTCTGTGTATGTTTCTAATCAAAAAATACGGCATACCAATTGTGAAAAGTGATTTGTACAAGGCAATGACTAGTAACAAATGATCTCCACCTGCGATTGGGAGCGACAGTAAATATGGAAATTCTTCTGTGGACGTTTTCGCTTTGAGTTTGCAGTCGCTGGTGTGATTAAAGTGAAAAATGAAAATGATAATGGCTCAGACTGGTTCAGCTGTCTCATAGATTTGCTGTGAAATTGAAAACAGAACAGATGAGCGAATTCCTAATCAATTACAAGAAATGATGTGTGAAAGAATGTGTTTGCACAGTCTTCTCTTGCAGACACTCGTCCACTTTCAATTTCCACCTCATTCCCTCCGTTTGGTCTTCACCTCTTTTCTCTTTTGTGGGAGGAGATCGAGGGAGCTGGGCCTTGTGGAAAATATGAATCCTATTTTACTGAGATGCCTTACAGTAAAGTGGATTTCAGTCCCTCGGCCAGGGTGCCTTTGATCTGTTCTGTCCATTCGTCTCATTGGCTTTTCTGCCAGCGGAGCTGAGAGGGGTAAACTAGCCATGCTACAGTGACAGGACGCTCTCAGCATGGGCTAAAGTGTCCTCATGCTCCCCGTACACACGTTCTTTCATTCACATGCCAGATACTCGGTAAATGAGAAAAACATACACCTATTTGTTAGGCTTAATCTGGCAGGGACTGTCATTCAGCTTTATGGGCATAAACTTAGCTAAAGACGGATGGTAAGGCTATGGTTTATTTGGCTCCATTCCAAAACCTAGTGAGATCCCTTTACTGTATATGCAGCAACATGTATGTTATGATTTGTTAGAGTATATAAATAATTGTAATAATCAATCTAAGATGGATCCATTTTGATTATCTCATTCATCACCTGCCAGGTGTTGTTTTCAGAAAACAGACTTTTTTTCATGGCCAGGCCTGGATCGCTGTCATCTCTACGAAGGCCACTGGGCCCAAACACGTGCACCAGCTGACAAGTGTTCCACCTCCGCATAAGGACAGCCAGCCCTCGTTCCTTTTGGAACACGAGCCCAGGGCTGACTTAATTGAAGTGGGCAGTGTTAGGACCGAAGTCAACACACACTCACATTCATGAAGGTCCGTGGAATGAGCCGACTAATGGAAGACCAGCTGGCTAGATTCTTCATAAAATAGGGGTAAATAATTTAGCTTTAAAGAGAGAGTGTTCCTCAAATTATTTAAAAGGCTGTGGCTCAGCAGACTTTCAGTAGTCTATACAGTAGCTCATAAAAGTAATTTTTCTCATTCTATGAGTGTAATTCTTTGTCTAAATGATTCACAACACACAAGCCTTGACTGCCACCAATCAAGGCTTTTTAATGTTAATATAACATTAAAAAGCCTATAAATCACTCGTTTTTCTAAAGAAACATTGTCTAATAGTGACACCAGCAGGTAAAGTTACAGCAGAAGCCTGTGTTTTTCTCGCCTCCCCTAAGCCCATTGAGTTTTAACAGATCCCCTAAAGCATGTTTGGTGGGGGGTTATTGAGAATGAATGTGGGAAAGTCACATGACTGGTTATGATCGGCTGTGATTGGTTCATGCGAAAAATCCTGCCTCTTGTGTTTGGCGTGTTCGCAAATCAGTATGAATGAACAATTTAATGGCGTTAATGGGAAGACTAATTTACAAAAGCAAGTAAACAACTCAATCGAATAACTCAAAGACAGTTTTTTATTTAGAGTATAATTTCATTTAAAAATAATAATAATAAAAAGAATTAAATTCTAAACATTGAAATGCAGTCATCATTTAGTCACCCTCATGTCATTTCAGACATTTCTTTTGTAGAACATAAGGTATTTTGAAGACCTAGCTGTTTTGATTACCAATGACTTTTATTGTATGAACAGAAAATACTCAAATTATCTTCTTTTATGTTACATAGTTTATGTTTATGTTCAACACATTTTATGTTGAATCAAATAAAATATTTCTTTCTAAAGCTACAGTTTGTAATGTCTACTTGATACTTTCTCATTTAACACAATAATAGCTTTAAATAATCTTTTGTGGGTATTTTGACAGTCAAATGTATTTTGCGAATAATTAGATGAATTAACTGAAACATGAAACATCATGTAATTAATTAGGTTACATTTTTTAATAGAC
>NC_133379.1:27436595-27436677 GCF_049309525.1 Garra rufa
AAAAAAAAAAAAAAAAAAAAAAAAAAAAAAAAAAAAAAAAAAAAAAAAAAAAAAAAGAGAGAGATTCACGTGCTCACTGTGT
>NC_133379.1:27436703-27469690 GCF_049309525.1 Garra rufa
ACCAATGACTTTTATTGTATGAACAGAAAATACTCAAATTATCTTCTTTTATGTTACATAGTTTATGTTTATGTTCAACACATTTTATGTTGAATCAAATAAAATATTTCTTTCTAAAGCTACAGTTTGTAATGTCTACTTGATACTTTCTCATTTAACACAATAATAGCTTTAAATAATCTTTTGTGGGTATTTTGACAGTCAAATGTATTTTGCGAATAATTAGATGAATTAACTGAAACATGAAACATCATGTAATTAATTAGGTTACATTTTTTAATAGACTGACAGCCCAAGTAAAAATATAAAATAGAATTGATTATTTCTTTTTCTGAGGGTGTAAATATTTATTTAACCAAGAAAATGTGACCAGGACATGAATTTACATATATATATATATATATATATATATATATATATATATATATATATATATATATATATATCTCCAGATTTATCAGTTTTGGACAAGATTTTTCGTTTCATCACCAGGGTTTTCCTGCTCCAGAAAGTGATCCAGTTGCTAAATCCAGAGTGAAAAATTAAATCCTCATCTTCTCATCCATCAAGCTGTGCTACATTCATATTAATGTGTCCCATGGTGAAATCTACTCAACAGCCTCCTTCGGTTTGGGCATCATGACTGATTGGGATTCCACGTCTGTATGCATTACATTCAATCTGTGTTGAAACTCAAGCATAGAATGTCTAAATTTGCTGGTCTGAGCCATCCCTCGGCAGGCTTTAAAAAGCTGCTTGCAGTGTTGATGCTGATTGTTTTGAGTGAAAACAGATGTGGTTTCTTCATTTCTCTCTTTCTCTTTCTCTCTGATGAGGCAGGCTTCAATCACAAGGCTCACAATATTGTCTTTCTCAAACATCCGGCTCTCCAGGAGGCCACATCTGACCAGGCCTCCTTCTCTTCTGTCACTGCTCTATGTTGTAGAAAACATATGAAGTATAAACATAAAAGAATGTTTTTTTTTTTCTTCAGGCCAATGAAGCAAGAGCTACAGAGCAACGGGGTCGACACGTCTGCCCTGCAGCAAAAACGAAACGCAACACCAAAGCAAAACCGACCCCCCCAAAGCTGCATTACTGGCTGTGATTTTCACGTCTGATTATCTTCAGTTAGATCTGTTCAAATATGCTTGACGGATCTCCAAACACGAATGTACACACATTAAATCATTCATCACGAAGTCAAAAATCTTACTTTGAACGCTGGACCACCGTGCACCAGCTCCGGCTTTGGCAATCAGTTACACTTTCCCATTTTGTTGGATGAAAAATCCAAGAGCATTGTTCAGAAACAAGCTTTACTGGTCATTTATTTCCCCTTAGCGGTGTCAGGGGCTCTTAATGGGAAAAAAATGCCTGTACAGCAGGGAAGAACCCAAAAGCATTACTTGTGGAGGCTGCAATGATGTGATTTTTTTTTTCTTTTCTGTGTGATTTGTTTACAGAGGCTCATATATCTCCTGGCTGCAGTGCACATATGCCAGGGGTCTCGCAGGGGCCCCTAACAGAGTTCAGAGTCCCCTGTGGACCAAGAGCTTTAATCAAAGTAGAACCATTCCACAGTTTCACACTTCACACCTCTGCTGTGATGGACAGGAGACCTCCCGACCCCTCAACCTTCTCTACTTCTCTCTGTAAGTACGTTTACATCCAAGTTCAATTTCAGTCAAACTGCGAAAGTAATTGGTTTTCACTTTGAAATAGTTTTTGGAATTTCTGTCAAATGTTATTTTATTTAAACTACTGTTTAAAGGTTTATAGTCCAAGTAGGTTTTCAAAGTTTTGAAAGAAGTCTCTTATACTCTGCAAAGTTGGAATTATTTAATCAAAAATACAGTAAACGGTACAATTATGAAATAATATAGCAGTTTTAAAGCAAACCCCTGGGTGTTGACTTGTATGGCTTAATATAATGGTTAAAGGACGTAAATAATTTAAATGAAAAGACGCAAAGATTTACGTTATTTTAAAAAATCCACTTCGTTTTATACATATTTTGGACTATTGGGGGAGGGCGCCATTATTTTGATGATGTAAAATGGTTTCACTTGGTGAGCTACTGGCGCTACCTGTTGCTGTTTTTACCTCAACACAGCTTGGAAAATAAAGTATTGATACAATGATCACAGTTACTGAAAAAGCATATTGTTGGCGTAGGCTTAAACCAAATGCTGTACCATTTGGTTTAAGCCGAGTGAAATCCATGCTGAGAAACTCCTTCAGTGGCTTTACATCCTGCAAAGATGGCATCTAGCATTTCTTATCTTTGCCATTTGTAAGCTCTTTCATATCTTTGGTCTACTAAAAGCCTCAAAGCCATTAGGGCTAAAGTAGAAAGAACAAAGACGCTGGTCTTTAGGAAGTTTGATTCGTCCACAGGCTTCTTCCCATTCTTTTCTCTTCTTTTTATTGCTAGGAAAGCAGTGAAAACTTAACACTGCTTTTCTTGTTGCCCTTTTGACTGAAAATTACAACTAAAAGCCGCACAATGTGGCATCATATCAGTTTTTTATTTTCCAAGTTGTGTTGTGGTAAAAACAACAACAGGTAGCGCCAGTAGCTCACCATTTTACATCAAAATAATAGCGCTCCCCAATAGTCCAAGATATGTATAAAACGATGTGGATTGTTTAAATAACGTAAATCTTTCATGGGTTTTCTACTACATGTTTCCGTAGTAGACACCATTTACGTTAATGTCATGTACATTTTGACGTAAAAGTCTGACTAACATATGTAGATGTGCGATCGTAGCTCGACTAGTACGTATGCGTGTCAATTGGGCTACAACTGGCCAAAACAATTTCCTTCAAAAAAACAAAATGTAGGTCTTGGATTGGCACAGAACTCTTATTTTAGCTTGTTCTTTTCAAACATGGCCATTTTCTTTCTCTGCAACAGCACTCAGAGAATCTTGTGTAATTTTGTATATTTTCAACCCTCTTAAAAGTCAGAACATGAAAAATAATGTAATTTCAGGGGGTATCGAGAGCGAGTGCAAATAGCAGTCAACAATGAGACTTGGGTTGTTTTTTTTCCTTTACTTTAAGGTACATACTGTACAGAAAATGCAGGAGCATCAACTCTTTAATTAAATCCTTAAATTTTGTAGGTCATTCATGAAAGGTCAAAACAACAAACGATGTCAACAAACCTCTTAACATACTGAAATATCTCTAATGGACCTCTGTGACTGAATAAAGACCAGAATGTGACATTTTAGCCTAGAAACAAATATAATAATGCCAAAGTAAAGAAGTTCAAAAATCCTACAGTATATAAAGCAACAGAATGGTCTTTTGTGATTGTTTACTGACCTTTTGTCATGTATTGCAGACAGCAGATGGCACTGATGGATACTGTACCTACACAACCTTCAGGTGACATACGAGCACCTTTGTGCCCCTGGCTCATGGATGTGTAAGAAAAACCCATCTGGACCTTTCAGTCAGTGGACACACAGGAAATAATTATGAATAAGCATGTTTTTCCCTAAAATTGGTGCAGAAAATGCTTTAAAAATTCATCTGGACCTAAAGATAAGCTGCAAAGTCACTGTTCCACAATAACAGAATTGTAAACCAAAAGTCTGCTGAATGCTGAGTCATGTGATAACTAACACAAAACCTAATTCCCTCCTCCATTTTCCTCTACTGGCTGATGATAGATGGTTGAATGTGTCCTTTTTTCTCTCTAACTGTCACGTTAAGCTTTTTTCCTGAATCATTTCTGGTTATTAAAGTAGCCCATTTGTCCTCTCCATTGGTGAGTGCGGTCACACGGCCGGTGACTGAAGTGCTCTTGTGAACGGAGCGATGCCTGGACCGGGGTCAGGCCGGCCGTGAGCATCTCTGCAGTACCATTCCTCCCACTTGCCTTATTACGTTGTCAAGACAAGGCGATTTAGTTAATTGCCTCATTTGGAGGTTGAAAAATTATGCAGCAAATGTACTCTGTTATGGCCATTTTTGAGTGCTTTTCTGGATTCATGGTTTGTGCAGAATTGATTTTCTTCTCCATCTAACTTTTGCATAGGCCAGCTTGATTTTTGATAGTGCACGTGTCTATTTAGATATTAGTTTTACTTTCACTCTTTTATTTAGAATACTTCATATCAGAGTATTAATGTGCTATTATTTTGTTTAAGGATTAGCTCTCTACAGAATTAAAATTACCTGATAATTTACTCACCCCCACGTCTTCCAAGATATTAATGTCTTTCATTCTTTAATAGAAGAAAATGAGGTTTTTGAGGAAAACGTTCCAGTATTTTTCTCCATATAGTGGACATCAAAAGGGATCAACAGGTTGAAGGTCCAAGTTGCGGTATCAATGCAGCTTCAAAGGGCTCTACACGGTCCCAGCTGAAGAATACGGGTCTTGTCTAGCAAAATGATTGGTCATTTTCTAAAAAAAAATACAAATTTATATACTTTTTAACCACAAATGCTCGTCTTGCACTAGTTCGACTTCACGTACAGTTGAAGTCAAAAGTTTATATACAGGTCCTTCTCAAAAATCAGCATATTGTGATAAAGTTCATTATTTTCTGTAATGTACTGATAAACATTAGACTTTCATATATTTTAGATTCTTTACAACACAACTGAAGTAGTTCAAGCCTTTTATTGTTTTAATATTGATGATTTTGGCATACAGCTCATGAAAACCCCAAATTCCTATCTCAAAAAATTAGCATATTTCATCCGACCAATAAAAGAAAAGTGTTTTTAATACAAAAAAGTCAACCTTCAAATAATTATGTTCAGTTATACACTCAATACTTGGTCGGGAATCCTTTTGCAGAAATGACTGCTTCAATGCGGCGTGGCATGGAGGCAATCAGCCTGTGGCACTGCTGAGGTGTTATGGAGGCCCAGGATGCTTCGATAGCGGCCTTAAGCTCATCCAGAGTGTTGGGTCTTGCGTCTCTCAACTTTCTCTTCACAATATCCCACAGATTCTCTATGGGGTTCAGGTCAGGAGAGTTGGCAGGCCAATTGAGCACAGTAATACCATGGTCAGTAAACCATTTACCAGTGGTTTTGGCACTGTGAGCAGGTGCCAGGTCGTGCTGAAAAATGAAATCTTCATCTCCATAAAGCTTTTCAGCAGATGGAAGCATGAAGTGCTCCAAAATCTCCTGATAGCTAGCTGCATTGACCCTGCCCTTGATAAAACACAGCGGACCAACACCAGCAGCTGACATGGCACCCCAGACCATCACTGACTGTGGGTACTTGACACTGGACTTCAGGCATTTTGGCATTTCCCTCTCCCCAGTCTTCCTCCAGACTCTGGCACCTTGATTTCCGAATGACATGCAAAATTTGAGCAACAGTCCAGTGCTGCTTTTCTGTAGCCCAGGTCAGGCGCTTCTGCCGCTGTTTCTGCTTGACCTGGGGAATGCGGCACCTGTAGCCCATTTCCTGCACACACCTGTACACGGTGGCTCTGGATGTTTCTACTCCAGACTTAGTCCACTGCTTCCGCAGGTCCCCCAAGGTCTGGAATCGGTCCTTCTCCACAATCTTCCTCAGGGTCCGGTCACCTCTTCTCGTTGTGCAGCGTTTTCTGCCGCACTTTTTCCTTCCCACAGACTTCCTACTGAGGTGCCTTGATACAGCACTCTGGGAACACCCTATTCGTTCAGAAATTTCTTTCTGTGTCTTACCCTCTTGCTTGAGGGTGTCAATGATGGCCTTCTGGTCGGCAGTCAGGTCGGCAGTCTTACCCATGATTGCGGTTTTGAGTAATGAACCAGGCTGGGAGTTTTTAAAAGCCTCAGGAATCTTTTGCAGGTGTTTAGAGTTAATTAGTTGATTCATATGATTAGGTTAATAGCTTGTTTAGAGAACCTTTTCATGATATGCTAATTTTTTGAGATAGGAATTTTGGGTTTTCATGAGCTGTATGCCAAAATCATCAATATTAAAACAATAAAAGGCTTGAACTACTTCAGTTGTGTTGTAATGAATCTAAAATAGATTAAAGTCTAATGTTTATCAGTACATTACAGAAAATAATGAACTTTATCACAATATTCTATTTTTTTGAGAAGGACCTGTACACCTTGCAAAATCTGCTAAATGTTAAATATTTCACATAAAAATAAATATAGTCCACAAGAGAAAGTAATAGGTGAATTTATAAAAATTACCCCGTTCTAAAGTTTACTTACACTTGATTCTTAATAATGTGTTGTTCCCTGAATGATCCACAGCTGTGATTTTTTGTTTAGTGATAGTTGTTCATGAGTCCCTTGTTTGTCCTGAAGTTTTTGGTTTTTCAGCAGTTTTGTGTATTTGAACCCTTTCCAAAAATGACTATGATTTTGAGATCCATCTTTTCACACTGAGGACAACTGAGGGACTCATATGCAACTATTACAGAAGGTTCAAACGCTCACTGATGCTCCAGAAGGAAAAACGGTGCATTAAGCAAAATATACCCTGATCCTCAAATTCAAAAACATACATCCCCCGGCTCTTAATGTATCGTTTTTCCTTCTGGAGCATCAAAGAGTGTTTGAACATTCTGTAATGGTTGCATATGAGTCCCTCAGTGTGAAACGATGGATCTCAAAATCATACAGTCATTGTTGGAAAGGGTTCAAATACACAAAAATGATGAAAAACCAAAGAATTTTGCAGATTTTGCAAGGTATGTACATTTTTGACTGTATAACGTAGTCACGTTGGAAAGGTCACATGTGACAGTACGCAAGTACAGACCCAGTACAAAACGAACGTGCAAAGAAAGTTACAAAAAAAATTTAAAAAAAGCTGGGATCGTGTACAGCCCTTTGAAGCTGCATTGAAACTGCAATTTGGACTTTCAATCTGCTGATCCCCATTGAAGTCCACTATATGGAGAAAAATCCTGGAATGTTTTTATCAAAAACCTTAATTTTTTTTTTACTTAAGGATATGAACATCTTGGATGACATGGGGGTAAGTAAATAATTAGGACATTTTTATTCTGGAAGTGAACTAATCCGTTAATGCCCTTGTTTTGTTAAAGAAGTACCCAAATTTTTTTTGTCTTTGTCCAAAATGACAAAAACCCTGAAATAGTGTTCATAAATGTGGTTCATATGATTCTTATTATATATTATAAGTGTTATGATCCATGATTAATATGAATGTATGAGGAACAGACCAAAACTCACATTTTTTTACTCCCATAGTAATCAAAAAAGCAGTTTGAATGGCACAAGCCTGTCTGATTTAATCATATTTCCTGCTCTTGAAATCTTAGGTTGCGAGGCATAGACATGCAACACCATTGCATGGACCTAAAACAAACAGAGAAACAAACCTTACTGGAATTCAATTGTACACCGAGGTGCCACTTGACATGAGAAAGTCTTGTTTTGGAAATCCATCCTGCAGTGCTCACTCTCGATAGCTTTCCAGTGGAAGAAAGCCAGGATTTCCTAATTCAGAGAGAATGGAGAGTTCTTAACAGATTGATCGGCAGCAGGGGACAGTCTATTCTTTAAATGACCGCTCGGAGGGGGGGAAGAAATGTACTTCATGGATGTGTGTTTCTGAGAGGAGCCTCAAAGAAACCCTTTTGTTTTGTCCTAGGTACATGTCAAGAGGAGAGAAGCTCTCTCTGAAGAGATCACTGCAGGCTGGCGTAGCTCCCCTCTTCATTCAGACAAACCATCTATCAGCTGTAGCTGTTCCTCATGGATCCTTTCTGCCTTGATATACACATGGGTGAGTCTCAAAGGCTGCGATATGCTAGATTGTTTTCCGATGGGCTTTTTATTGCACTTAATTATCCTGCATTCAGGGCTTTAAGGAATTCTCTCGGTTCGGTAGTTAAGCTCAATTGACAGCATTTTGTGGCATAATGTTAGTCACCACAAAAATTAATTTTGTCTTTTATTAAAAAAGCAACAATTTGGGTTACAGTGAGGCACTTACAATGAAAGTGAATGGGCCTAATCTGTAAACATTAAAATACTCACATTTAAAAATTTAACCACAAGACTTAAAACAAATGTAATGATGTTAAGTGTGGAAAAATATATATTATTGCTATGGTAGTGAATTGCTGCAAACTCTAAAACTACTGTAAATATCATGTATACAATTTAACAAATAACTACCAACTTTATGTCACAAATGCTTATGTTTGATCGTGTATTTAACCCTGAATATTTCCCCAATTGTGAGTGTTTACTTATAGAAAAATATTCTAGTTATATCTAGTATACATTGCTGCTACATGCTACTTACATTTATCCATTGTAATCATACCATCTGCATTTAATTATATGATTAAGTACTTTGTTGCACTCTAAATGTGTGGATGTTTGCTATAATTGCTGGTTTAAAATGCTTCTTGGAAACCATTTAAACCATTTGATAAATTGTACAGTACTCAAGCATTCAAGCATAAAGCTGTGTCACAAGGCGATGATGTATTTTCCAGCAAGTGATTGTTGGCATTTTAAAGTTGGTTTATGCCACTGGACGGTGACTGAGCTGGTTTTTACTTGGACTTTGTAAAGGTCATTCTTCTGGCATACTAAATCTTTCTGTGCAGGTTTCACTCCCGGCAGCAGCCGGGAACGCAATATCTTGGACTCGGCTGAATAGCAAATATTATTTGGCGAACCGCTGCTGCTCTTTTGAGCAATAAATATATACTCTTATACATTTATGTGCCCTGAAATGAGCTGGTTTGTCCTAATATAGCAGTGCTTTGTGTGTAGCCACCTAAATAACCACGGGTTTAACATTTCAAGGGTGGACAGGCTGATCCTCACTGTTTTTTGCAACAGCTGGACCGCAGGCCAGGCCGTTTGGCACTGCTACCGCTATAAGGCCACGGATTTCATCCATTAGAACAAAAAGAAAGTAAGAAAGAAAATAGAGAGCAAGGAAAATGCTGAATTCAATCTTAACACATAAATATGAGTCTGACAGAGGTTTGGCAGGCTGCGGATCTCATACCACTGGGAAGAGCCAGAGTGTTTGTTAAGAGAGGCTGTTGAGCATTGATTTTGCAACAGGCCTGGCACGGCGCTTTGGAATGTAGGCCACTGCTGTTGCAAAAGCCAGAGAGTGTTTTCTGCGAGGCGTTAGTAGCTTCACGCTTCACCCTGAGCTGCTGTATGTCAGATGGACACGATGTTCGGACCTTTTAGAGTCTTTAGAGAACCATATGACTTTATTGATTTAAAGAGGTAAAAAAACAAGGCTTTGAGAGCTTTCGGAAATCGAATTCTATATTCCCGCTTAATTTCAAAGTCATCCAGTTCATTTCACACCTTCAGAAGGCATCTTACTTATTCTGACTCCATTATTATTTAATCATCATTACATTTAATCCAATAATCATTTAGTTGAGAGGCTGTTTTTAATATCCCAACTAGTGTTTTTGAGCATGGAGTGGAATTTGTTTCGAGGGGCTAAATAGTGTGATGAGATGTGGGCTGACGTCTGTTTCAGACTGCTAAAGCAGATACATTTGGGTCGTCTTGCAACATCTCAGGTGCAAAAAACAACTACTAGACTTTAGCTGAATAATTGACCAGACATGCATGTTGTGGGTGCAGTGATCCAATAGGAAAAACAATTATTTGTGGCCTATAGATACACATGTCAGTATATGCCAAAGCCCAGATGGAGAGTGTGGGTGTGTGTGGGTTTGTTTAGGAATACTTTAGGGACAAAATCCTCCTGATATAATTATAAACACAATATAGATAAAATAATATTTAAAGTAATTGCTATACACTTCCATTTAAAAGATTTGGGGTAAGTGAGATTTTAAAAAAGAAAGAAAGAATATTTAAAATAATATGTGACCCTGGACAACAAAATCAGGGGTAATTTAAAAAATAAGGGTACATCTTTTGAAATTTACATTTATACATCACCTGAAAGCTGAATAAATAAGCTTTTGATTTGTTAGAATAGGACAATATTTGGTCGAGATACAACTATTTGAAGATCTGGAATCTGAGAGTGCACAAATCTAAATATTGAGAAAATTGCCTTTAAAGTTGTCCAAATGAAGTTCTTAGCGATGCATATTATTAATCAAAAATTAATTTTTTATATATGTATGGTAGGAAATTTACAAAATTACCAAACTGAAACACTACAATAATTTCTGAAGGATCATCCCTAGTGAAAAAAATACTCAAATGTATTTAAAATATATTTATTTATTTATTTTGTGCTAAGTATACTACATGTACATTAACATATATATGTGTAATGAGGATGTAAATACATAAACATAATCTTTAGAACTGCCCTGAGGTTCACTTTGTCAGCATTTTACAGTTTCTTTTTAGAAAAACTACTGTCATGTATACAAACAGAAACTTAAAGGTCTTCACAGCAACCTGTCAGAATAAAAGTTGGTTGGTAACTTGAAGAAACTGTGACAGAAATATATTACTTAATGTAATGGTAGTATGCTACTAATAATACAAATTTTATTAAAACATATTTTTTTTTATAAATATTTATTTACCCCAAAATATTTATCAGAATTTATTAAGCAGAAAAATGTGAATACACAACACAGTATTTTAGAAAAAATATAATATAATAATAATATTTGTATTTTATTTTAATAAAATTAATTAATTAAATATGCTTTTGTTTATTAAAATTGTACAATTATTTATTAAAAAAAAAAAAACATTAAAATGGAATCCAGAAAATGATTAAATAATTTGGTAAAAATAAAACTGCTTTTGAAAAACATATAACATATTTAATAGGGGCCTAAAATTTAAACTTTTAATAAATTGTGTAAATTACATGATTTCAATTAATTAGAAATGCTTTTTAATTAATAATAGTATATAAAAATTAAAACTGTAAAAAAAAAACTGAATCCAGAAAAAATAAAACTGAAAAAATGGAATTTGTAAAAAATAAACGACATTTCATAGGGCCTTATAAAGTGGAACTATTGCAAATATACTTCAGGTACACAGGTACACTTCAGGTGTCAATAAATATGTTAATGAATTTAAAGTAAGCTAGTATGCATTTTTAAATAATTTTTAAATAAATTATAGATTTTTTTTTTCCCAAAAATAATTTAGATTTTTTTATTAAAAATATATATTAAAAAACATCAAAATGGAACACAGAAAATTAATGAAAAACTGAATTTGAAAAATTTATATATTTCATAGGGTCCTTAATGTAATTTTTTTTAAACTTTTAATAAATTGCTGTTAAATTGTGTAAATTACATGATTTCAATTAATTAGAAATGCTTTTTGATTAATAAAAGTATAGAAAAATTAAAACTGAAAAAACTGAATCCAGAAAAAATCTAACGGGAAAAAAATGGAATTTGTAAAAAATAAAACACATTTCATAGAGCCCTATGAAGTGAACTGTTGCTAAAAAACTTCAGGTACACTTTGTCAATGTCAGTAAATATGTTAATGGATTTAAAGTAAACTTAGTATGAAATTAAAAATAAATTTTAAATCAATTATATATATATTTTTCTTTTTATTAGGGATGGGAAACTGAAAATTGATGTAATGGCTGCTGAAAATTAAGGCATTACAGCAATAAAATTACATTTTAAAACTTTAATATTTAATATTTTGCATTATAATATACATATTATTGGTATTCTAAAATATTGTAGGGATAAGGTAGATTTCTTTTTGGTTCAGTCTATAGTAATTATTATTATACAAAACAACACAACTCTTTGTCATACCCTCATTTAGACAGCAGGGTGAAAGTGTTTGGAAATATATTCATTCGTATAATTATCTGCTCATTTCATCTTCCTCATTGGCTATCACATGTCATGTGCTAAAGAATTAGCAGGCTATAATTTCACAAAGATTTGTTGATTGCAGTCTAGACCGGGCTTGACTTCAGCATGCTTTGTCAGCTCATTTTCCTGTTTAGCAGCTCTCTAAATCTCTCCATCTGCCTCATAGCCACACAAATCCTGCTGTCTCATAAGTGACACAGTCGTCTGCCAACAGAATCAGATTGGCAACGGCACAAACCCCCAGATGAAGGCGTGTGGAAGCTTTGCTACACCCTTGGACCTTTTCATGGTTTAGAAAGCAAAAAAGTTTGTCTCTTTGCCAGAGCTTTGAGAAAAGAAAAGCTTCAAAAGCTTACGATATTTGTCGTAAATGCAGAGCAGGTTTCGTCCTTATGTTTATGCCGTCGGGTGTAATCTAGGCTCTTTCTTTTAAAGAGCCGTTCGCCAGATCCAGCATTAACCGGCCGTTTTGTCCGCAGCATATTAGAATGATGTTCTTAATGGTTCATTAATATGTCTCTATGAAATTCTGACAGGGTGGCTGACTGTGCACTTCTATACACTCAGAAATTGCATGTCTTGTAATGCATGCTGCAAAAAAGGCTTGAACAAATTATCACTACATCCTCTACCCTTGATCTCTCTGCCCCATGTGTCCTTTTTCTCTGCTCTTCCTTTCCTCTCTCACCATCCTTCCTTCTCCCTGTATGTCTCGGGACGAGGCTCTATTGATCGTGAAAGTGTGTGACTGTAATAAACTTTGACAGCTCACCATGCAGGCTTGCACTGAGCTGGGAGGAGAGAATCATGCGGCCAATCCATGGGGCAGAAGATCACGCCAGCAAAGCCCAAACCATCCTTCATGCATGGGTGCCCAACCTCCACACAATCTAACCATACTGCAGGATGCATACTCTAATATCACCCGATCTTGGGCTACAAGTAGGTGACTATTACATAGTACAGATATAACAGTTTTGATTTAGAGTGTTTAATATATATTTCTTTCATTTGTTGGATATTCAAGGATAGTAGCATTGTTAGCTACAGTATTATTGTTAGCTGCCTTGTGTGTACTGATGTTACTAAAGTCAACTAATACTTGAATACATTAATAATTTAAAACTTTAAAAGAGTAAGTTCACCCAAAAATAATAATTCTGTCACTAATTACTCACCTTCATGTTGTTTCAAACCCATAAGACCTTTGTTTATCTTCGTAGCATATTTTATGAAATCTGAGAGCTTTCTGACCCTGCATAGACAGCAATGCAACTAATGCTCTTGAGTCTATAGCCCGTAGAACTGCTTGCGGGAAAGTTGTGAAAAAGTTGTGAAACTGGCTCACTGGTAGAGGACAGTCTCAATATTAACCACAGCAAGTTTGGAGTCTCTAACTCAAACTTTCTTGTGCCACCACTTGTCCAAAGTTTCACTGATTTTATGGTAATAACTTTGATAAGGTCTAGAAGGAAAATTCTGGTCTAGAGAGAAAAATGAACACTGAAATTTTAAAATCATAAGGTGTAGTTTTCTGGCTATTTTCACCAAAATTGGCTCAGATCATATTCAGACCATGCTGGCAAAAAGTTATGGAATTCAAGTTGATTAGTCAAACTGTTCTTGGAAAATGCATTAGCGAATTTGACGAAAAGCACACAAAAATGGATCTGAGCATGTATCTCCATTGAGACCAAACCTGGTGTGTTATAACAAGCATGACCTGAGGTGATCTGCAGTGTTTCAGTGATATGCAACCTAGTGGTCAGTAGATATGAAAGGTGGCTATTTTTGCTTATAACTTGTGAATGGTTTGGCTAAAAATCACACAAATCAAACCTGCTCTCTTTAGATTCGGTGCACCATGCCGAGTCAAACCATACCCAGTTTTCCCAAGTCAGCCATTTTGGGAATCGACTATTTTGAATTTGGTCAAAAAATGCTATAATTTACAAAATAAAATATAAAAAAATTCCAAAAATGCTAATAACGTTTGAATAAATTGGGCTATTGTAGTAAAACCGGTCTCAATTCTTTGGGTAATGCTGAGAACATCGATACCATTTATGGCAAAATTGTGATTTATGTTGAAAACATACTTTTTCAAACTCCTCCTAGACGGTTTGTCCGATTTTCACCAAATTTGACTCGGATCATCTACAGACTATTTTGGAATAAAGTTATGGATTTTGTGTCTATATACAAAACGGTTTTTGTTTAACGCATCAACGTATTTGCTGGAAAGATGCCAAAGTGCAAACTTTGTATGTGCCATTGGCACCTCACACTGACAATGCCACATCAATTTGGTAGCAGCGCCACCTAGTTATCAAAAGTAATACAACATTCATTAACCATTAATAATGAAATTTCCAAATATTTTGTAATGAAACTGGTCTCAAAATATTCCCTGTTTAATGCCGAGAACATAGATAACAATTTTATTATAGTCGGCCGAACTTCCTGTCATTTCGATTTAACCTACTTTTTCAAACTCCTCCATGACCATTTGTCTGATTTTCACAGATTTTAAGTCGAGTCAGATCATCTTCAGACTGTGCTGACACAAAGTTATGGATTTTGTGTCAATAGACAAAACTGTTTTTGTATAGCAATGCAACAAATTTGAGCCATGCTGTCAAAATGACTCCGAGGCTTTATCTCTGCAAAGCTTTGATATTTTGACACCAAACTTTGTGTGTGTCATTGTCACCTCACACTGAACACACCACATCAATTTGAGAACAGCGCTACCTATTGATCAAAAGTGATAACCCATTAAATCACATTACTAGTGGTTGTTTTTGTGATTTTTTCACCCGTTTTGACAAAAATCATCTTAAAATGGCTTCAATTACTCATTGCTTTAGTTGCTCTGATGCTTACTGCCTTGCGTGCCTATTGCTTTTTTTGCACACAAAAAATATTCTTGTAGCTTTATAAAATTATGGTTGAACCAGTGATGTCACATGGACTATTTTAACGATGTTCTTACTACCTTTCTGGGACTTGAACATGGTAGTTGTGTTGCTGCTGATGCAGGGTCCGAAAGCTCTCGGATTTAATTAAAAATATCTTAATGTGTGTTCCGAAAATGGAAAATGGAAAACGGGTTTGAAATGACATGAAGGTGAGACAAAATTTTCATTTTTGTGTGAACTATCCCTTTAACACTGTGAAATGTAAATTTTACATAATCTTTACTGCTTGCTTGTACTGTTTTTTCATCTTGCGTGACGCTAACTTTCAGCAGCTGTACTAACCAGCCGAACCTTTATTCCTTAGTGTACACCTTTTCGTGGTATAGGCTATATTCCCACTTCAGTTGTGGCTTTTGTCCCTGCTCAAGTTCAAAGTAAAACTCCTCCTGTGTGTGTACACTGCGGTTGTCTTTACTATCATCAGAACATGCTTTAAATTTAGAGAGGTGGTGTTTAGCACTCTGTAGATTGCTCTTTTAAGGTTGTGTAAACTCTCTGGTTTGGCTCGGTACACCACACTCAGTAAGCACTTAGGATGTGCGCCTAGAGTGAACCATGATTGCGCGAGTGTGCTTGCTGCTTTCAGCCAAGACTAATGAACTGACTTCTCTGAATATGTTCATCAGCCTCCCTATAAACCCCCTAAACCCTGTTTCCCATCCATTAGCTCCATTCAGCGGCTAAATCATAATGATTTCCAAATGTGCTTTGTTTGAATGCACTCACAGGGTCTACCAGAGTTGAATAGGTACTGTGGTACACCACAAAAAATGTCCTATTTAAAGACAAGACATAATATTATTCAAGGAGAAGAAGTGAAGACTGGCTTTAACCACAGTGGTCGCAAATGAACTACAGTGTGACCAAACCAATTGACTGAAAATGTATATTTTTCTCTTTTTGATTCATAGCGTATGCTGTTTAATCAAATTAATCACAGTTATTGTTTGAATGATTATAGAATGGGTGGTTAGCAGGGAAGGGAAACAGGAAGGGAAGGAGCAGTGCTTTCACCACATCAAAGTCGTCTGACAGTAATTACTGTCTATGAAACAATAAATAATGAAACAGGATCTATCTACAATTTACTTTAATGTTCCTGCATGATGTAATTTGAAATGAAGACAGTAATTTTTTTTTTTTTTTTTTGCAGTGCAGACATCTTTGTATTGATCACAGTGAACTAATGCAGCAGTGCTGCCAAATTTGAGGGGAAATTAAATTAGAGGCCATTGCTTAATGCCAAATATATTATGTGGTCTGTTTTGAAGTACATGCAGACTGAAAAAGAGGCCACTACATTTGAATTCAGTAATATATTTATGCACAACTCACAAATTATGTAGCTTATTTTATTTGAATTACTTGCAATACAAGCATTACATGAATGTTTTCCTTTCATTCAATGCAAGTTAAGCTCGATTGGCAACCTATTGCATAATGTTCTTGACCACAGAAAAATATGTCATCACGGTTAGAGTACTCTGTACTTTGTACAATTGCTATTGTACAAAAAGTTCGAAGGCCATACTGTAGGGAAAAAGTTATTTGATCCCCTGCTGATTTTGTATGTTTGCCCACTGACAAAGAAATGATCAGTCTATAATTTTAATGGTAGGTTTATTTTAACAGTAAGAGACAGAATAACAAAAAGAAAATCCAGAAAAAAAAGTTATAAATTGATTTGCCATTTATTGCGTGAAATAAGTATTTGATTCCCTATCAATCAGCAAGATTTCTGGCTCCCAAGTATCTTTAAAGGTTGTATCAGCGATTTCTAGCCTAAAACATAAAGTGTCAAATTCAGCTGACCTTTATTCACGATCCGCTCGCTGCCTGCCCCATAAATTGTCTGTGAAAAAACCGCGTCTCTCTGGTCAGCCTAGGGTCCGAGATATGCCAAAAAAACAATCGGCGCTATCAACTATAACCACAGATAAACAAACCGTGTTCCAACCAATCAGCGTCAGGGGGTTCGTTTTGTGGACTTTCCTACTGGTGCAGGGATGTGAGGGAGGCGGAGCGAAAGTCCACAACACCAAACCCCTGACGCTGATTGGTTGGAACACTGTTTGTTTTTGCTGTGGAATGGTTGGTAGTGCCGATTGTTTTTTTGGCATATCTCGGACCCTAGGCTGACCAGAGAGACGCGGTTTTTTCACAGACAATTTATAGGGCAGGCAGCGAGCGGATCGTGAAGAAAGATCAGCTGAATTTTACACTTTATGTTTCAGGCTAGAAATCGCTGATACAACCTTTAATACAGGTAAACAGCTGAGATTAGGAGCACTCTCTTAAAGGGAGTGCTCCTAATCTCAGCTTGTTACCTGTATAAAAGACACCTGGGAGCCAGAAGCAATCAATCAGATTCCATACTCTCCACCATCGCCAAGACCAAAGAGCTGTCCAAGGATGTCAGGGACAAGAATGTAGACCTACACAAGGCTGAAATGGGCTACAAGACCATCGCCAAGCAGCTTAGTGAGAAGGTTTGCAAATGGAAGAAACATATAACTGTCAATTTGGGGCTCCATGCAATATCTCACCTCATGGAGTTTCAATGATCATGAGAACATTGAGGAATCAGCCCAGAACTACACTGAAATCCTGCAGTGCCCCCAAGATCCCCCTGCTCAAGAAAGCACATGTACAGGCCCTTCTGAAGTTTACCAATGAACATCTGAATGATTCAGAGGAGAACTGGGTGAAAGTGTTGTGGTCAGATGAGACCAAAATCGAGCTCTTTGACATCAACTCAACTCACCATGTTTGGAGGAGGAGGAATGCTGCCTATGACCCCAAGAACACCATCCCCACCGTCAAACATGGTAGTGGAAACGTTATGCTTTGGGGGTGTTTTTCTGCTAAGGGGACAGAACAAATGCACCGCATCAAAGAGACAATGGACAGGGCCATGTACCGTCAAATCTTGGGTGAGAACCTCCTTCCCTCAGCCAGGGCATTGAAAATGGGTCGTGGATGGGTGTTCCAGCATGACAGTGACCCAGAACACACGGCCAAGGTAACAAAGGAGTGGCTCAAGAAGAAGCACATTAAGGTCTAAAGGTCTGAGTTGCCAGACGTCAGCCTTAAAACATTAATGACTTGGAGAGGATCTGCAAAGAGGTGTGTGCAAACCTGGTGGCCAACTACAAGAAACGTCTGACCTCTATGATTGCCAACAAGGGTTTTGCCACCAAGTACTAAGTCATGCTTTTTCAAATACTTATTTCATTCCTCAATTTATAACTTTTTTTAAAATACATTTTTCTGAATTTTTGTTGTTATTCTGTCTCTCACTGTTCAAATAAACCTACTATTAAAATCATAGACTTGATGATTTCTTTGCCAGGGCAAGCATACAAAATCAGCAGGGGATCTAATAACTTTTTTCCTCACTGTAGATCACATTTTTGATAAAGTCAACATGAATTGATGTTTAAGGCAGTTTACTTTTGCAATGTGATGAATTTTAGAGTGGATATTCGATGAAAACAAATATAAGGGAATGGATTATGAAAAGTGGATGTTATGTGCTAGAATAGGTTCTGATCGAATGTGAGTTTTTGCTGTTGTGTAAATATGTCATTCAAAATACAACAGCTTTTGAACGGACCTTCTCCTTAAATTGTGGGTCAGTACTTCTGCTTACGTCACACGTGACCTTTACAACGTGACTTTGTGTTTTTTAGAAAATTACTGATCGTTTTACTAGACAAGACTCTTATTCCTTGGCTGGGATTTGTAGGACCCTTTGAAACTGCATTAAAACTGCAAATTTAACCTTCAACCTGCTGACTCCCATTGAAGTTCCCTATATGGAGAAAATCCTGGAATGTTTTCCTCAAAAACCTAAATTTCTTTTCACCTGAAGAATGAAAAACATGAAGACATGGATGGCATGGGGGTGATGTAAATTATCAGGAAATTTTAATTCTGGAGTAAACTAATCCTTCAACAGCTGTGTGTTGACAGGTACACAACCTAGTCTTAAAGACATAACAGATGGCTTTTGTTTAGACTATTAGAGCTGGTTTTCTGTGTCAAAACTATATTGAAAAACCTATAGAGACAGCAGGAAGCGACAAGTCACTGATGGACAAATTGACATTTGTGTTTATGTTTGTGTCCAATTGTATTCTGTAGTCTGGCTCTTCTCTCTTGAGGGTTGAGACTCTGGGCGGCAATGACCCTGTCATGTCTAATTCACACTCAGCTTTTGCCAAGTGCCATGACGGCAAGGGCGGCTGGTCTCTGGGAAGGTTAGCTGGCTCAGTATTGCTGAGAATGGATATGCTAAGGAGGGAAACCACTATAAGGGAAAAACTTAACATTCAGTACGTTTACTGTTCAACAGTCAGAGAAGTGCATTTCAGACATTCTCAATGGGCTCATCCTGTCTAGGGGACGCAATGGCTGTTTGTTAATCGTAGTTGGTTTAAAAAAAAACGTAACCAATTTAAGATGGTTTGCTAGTCCTACTGTAGATGACCTCTAAACCTGGCCAAGCTGGTCTTTAATTAGTCAAAGCTTGGCTAGCTGGCAGCTAGCTAACCATTTATGAATCTTGTTGCTCTTTATCCACCTTTTTCTTTGCGTAAGAGCAGTGCGGCCCATTTGATGGGTCTGGCTTCCGGTCTCATCCACCTCCAGCTATTTATAGCTGTACAAAACAGCTTGTTTTGCTGCTTGATATTGCAAATTGGTGTGCCTTACCATATAATTTTAATGATTTAATGGTAGGCAAACAGTATTACCATTTACTGCACATTGTAATTCTTCTCGTTATTCCTCTATAGCGGTAACCGTAACCATAAGTCTCACGCATAGTCTTACTTCTGCATTGAAGAAAGAGGTGGATAGTCTTCAGTGCTTGTAGCAGTTTGCAGTTGCTTGTTTGTCCACAAATGTAATGGTTTGACATTCTTGATATATTGATCTGTAATGTCCCTTTGTAAATGTCTGAATGTGTGTCGATTCTCCTCTCCCATAATGTGCTGCCAGGCCATAAGTGGCTCAAATGACTTTGGACTCTTTGTTAAAGCATAGTGTTTTAGGTTATGCTGATGTTTAGCTTTATTTACAGTAGGGTTATTTATTTCCAGTCAGTACATTTCTTTTTTAGCAAAGGTCTAGACAGCCAAATCTCACCATTTCAGTAGCCGTTTGGCTTGAATGGGTTTGAAAGTAATAATGTCGTGCTTTTCTACTTTGTGGCCTCCAGTTTGTATTATGCTGAAGTTGTTGGAAGATTTTATCTACTGTGAAGAAATGTAGTCTAAAGTCTTGTGTGTAGTTGTGTACAATGAGCTGGTAAGCCTTGTTGATGTGAAAGGCAGAGTGTCTGTTAGGCCTGCAGGCACCCAGTTAAGACCACAGAGCGGTTCTTCATGAACTTGAATAAGCACATAGAGAGATATTGCCTAACAGAACTCATGTGGTTAATCTGTGGCTCACTTATCACTTCATCACTTTAGGCATAACGTTCTGTATTAATCCCACTTTGTGTGAACAGAATCTGAACACTGAGTCTGGAGACGGTGCATGGTGTCATGGGAAACCACAAGGTCTGATTAGATCAGTGGCGGCTGCTGCCTTTCGAAAGTGGACAGATGTCACTTATTGATGACGATGTATGTATTAAGATAAATTCATATTCTGAAGGAAAATAATCAACCAAGCTCAGAGTTGTATAATGTGTACAAATGGTAATTTGCAAGAAACAAGATTATGAATGTCAAACTAAATGCCAAACGCTGTCTGTCAGCTTCAGTTATTGACTGTTTGTGGCAAAGTCCGGCCCATTTATAATCATGCCAAATCATCATATAAAGAATGCAGATACAAAATGCAGTTGAAGTCAAAAGTTTACATACGCCTTGCAGAATCAGCAAAATGTGAATTATTTGACCAAAATAAGAGGAATCATACAAAATGCATGTTATTTTTTATTTAGTACTGACCTGAATAAGATTTTTGAATTTTTAAAAATGACCCCATTCAAAAGTTCGGAAGGTTCAGAAGGAAACACAGTGCATTAAGAGCTGGGGGTGAAAACTTTTTGAATTTGGAGATAAGGGTAAATGTAACTTATTTTGTCTTCTGGGAAACATGTAAGTATCTTCTCTAGCTTCTGAAGGGCAGTACTAAATAAAAAAAAAAATAGGATATTTAAGCAAAATAAGAAAAATTGACACAGCTTCATTCTGTCCAAAAGTTTTCACCCCCTGGCTCTTGCATCATGTTTCCTTCTAAAGCATCAGTGAGTGTTTGAACCTTCTTTGGACTCATATTTGCATAAGTCCCTCAGTTGTCCTCAGTGTGAAAAGATGAATTTCAAAATCATACAGTCATTGTTGGAAAGGGTTTAAATACACAAAAAATGCAGAAAAGCCAAAGATTTGGTTGGACCTGAAGGATTTTTCTCAAGAACAGTGAGCAGTTTAACAGTTTAAACAAATAAGCATTTTTTATGACCCCTGTTGTTTTGGTAAAATAATTAACATTTTGCAGATTCGGCAAGGTGTATGTAAACTTTTGACTTCTATTTAAATAATATATAAATAATATATTTAAAAAATATGACATTTTATATACAATTCTTTGTATAGAAAAAAAACAGGCCCCTTGACCAACAAAAATGACCTGAGGATGATGGGTGAGAGAAAATCAATCGTAACTGCCTCAGATCAATATTAATAATGGTGATGCTGTTGTCTGGCCCTGACCTAACTGAGACAAATGAGCAAAGACAAGGAATGGAAACAGTAGGAGGCATGTTTTGAAGGGCCGTCTCTTCGCTTAAAGCCCTGCTGACCAGAATCTGAGCAGTTCAGGGTATCATGAATTGTACATATGCAATAAATAAAGATTTAGACAAAAAAAAAAAAAAAAAAAATAGTCAGCTTAAAGTGACTTGTACACTTCCTTAAAAAAAAAACTGTGCAAGTTTCTGGGAAAATCAATTTTTTAGGTTTTTTAAGACTAGTGCCTGCTGAGATAATAAGCAGTGTAATGCTTTTTTTCTCCACTGGAGGTGAGCTTTGACCACTGGGACTATTCACAGAGAGATTGCTCTGTTTTAAGGCCACTATTTGCATGAATGTATGTGTGAGAGAAAGTGGATATTTTAGGTGCTGTCTACCATTTCACCATCATCTTTCACAGTTTTTAACTTTTTACCTTACAGTTTTTGTGTATATTTATACTGTAAGTAGTCATGCATGCAAAAATAGGTTTTGCTGTTGTAGATGTCTTTGCAACTTTAATATCATCATAATATATTTCAAAGAGAAAAGTGTGTGCTAGTGGAGAATTATAGAGTGGAGACACTTCATACTTCCAAATGAAGTTTCCCACTCAAAGCTGCACAGGAATGATTAGTCACCGCTAGGTAATTAATCCCACGACTCCCTTGTGTCTGGGCTCAGACGGATCCCAACCTCTCATTGTTTGTTTTGATATTATGCTTCGAGAAGTACCGTGATCTCCTCCCTGTGCAAGGCATATGTTATTGGTTTTTGAAAATCATTGGACTTAGATTTGTCACCTACTTCATATGCGAAGAGGACGCGAGTCAGTATCACGCTATTAATGAATGAAACTATATCACTGTGGCTGTCTGCTGAGAGGATTTACCACGTTTGATTGGGTATCACCATGATCCCTCTCCGCAGGCCCCTGTCTCTGCCCTCATAGCCTTGCCCGAGTAGCAGTGGAAAGGACTGGACATCCGAGAAGGCCTGATAGGGTTCCGCATTAGCTCTCTCAGGTGAGCTGCCCATTGGATCTGTTTACTGCCTGGGCAGCGACCACAGGGAAGTGATCCCCAGCTTTAAAGTTTGGCCCCGTATGAGGCTATGATTACTCGCGAAAGTGTGTGTGTGTGTGTGTGTGTTTGAGTGTGTATGTTTTGGAGGGAAGCATTGTTCAACCCCCAGCTGGGGGTTCAAACAGAGGTCCCACAGCTGTGCATCTCTGGGGAGGTAAGGAGGGGCTTATAGGAAACCAGAGAGGATGCGGACATATGGCCACACCAGTACTCCTGAGTCTAAGCTCGGTTTTCTCTCCACCTTCTGTGTTTTTTTTTTTTGTTTTTTTTTTTTTTTGTCGCAGCAACTTTTTCCAGTTGCAAATGTTAGATAGTATCTTAATTCAGAGCTCGTGTGTATGACCCCAGAGATCTGCAATTGTTTTTTGTGATGTTTTGATGTGAAACTGTGTGGAATTAACATACGAGATGATATCATAACATCATCTCTAGTGTTCTGTTGCACTGAGGAAAGAGTAAAAGCAGGGAACACGAGCAGAGTGGAGGAAACCAAATCACACAGAAAAGAAGCACAGTCTGGGATCACATCTCAAGGTGGTTTTGAGTAGCGAAAGGGTTTAGACTTCAAAAAAAGTGATTTAGGCTATGACAGTTGAGGGTGACCTTGTGTTTTGTACAGTATGTAGTCTCTTTCTGACTGCTGAGTGTTTGAAAAAGGTCTCTCTGGACTATGTATGCAATATGTTGCTGAAGTTTAAAGAACATGCAGTGCATTCATCATTCTCATGTTCATCCTCAAGCTTGTGTTGTCTGTTTCCCAAATGAATGACTCTTCTGAGTAATTCATTTTTAATGAATCGAAGGCAAACAGCATGACTGGTGTAGTCCGACTGCTGAATGACTCTTTTGAGCCGGTTCTTTTTAACGAATCAAGAACACACAGCATAATCAGCATATTCCTATTCTGTTCTTTTGAAATGATTCTTTTTAATGAATTAAGAACATACAGCGTGATCAGCGTTTTCTGATTCGGTTCTTTTGAGCCGGTTCTTTGTAATGAATCAAGAACATACAGCATGATCGGTGTAGTCAGATTCTGTTCTTTAGAGCCGGTTCTTTTTAATGAATCAAGAACATACAGCATGATCAGAGTAGCTTGATTCTGTTCTTTTGAGACGGTTCTTTTAATGAATAATAAACACAGCATGACTGGTGTAGTCTGATTCCCGAATGAATGACTTTTTTGAGCCAGTTCTTTTTAATAAATCAAGAACATGCATCATGATCAGTGTAGTCCAATTCTGTCCTTTTGATTTTTTTTTTTCAATGAACCAAGAACATACAGCACAGAACATCAGCATAGTCTGTTTCTGTTCTTTTGAGACAATTTTTTTTTATGAATCAACAACATACAGCACGATCAGCGCTGTCTGATTCTGTTATTTTTAGACGGGTCTTTTTAATGAATCAAGAACATACAGCATGACTGGTGTAGTCCGATTCCTGAATGAATGACTCTTTTGAGCTAGTTTATTTTAATGAATCAAGAACATACAGCATGACTGGTGTAGTCCGATTCCTGAATGAATGACTCTTTTGAGCTGAAACAAGAACATATAGCATGATTATTCTAGCCAGATTCTGTTATTTAGAGCCACTTCTTTTTAATAAATCAAGAACATACAGCATTATCAGTGTAGTCTGATTCTGTTCTTTTGAGACGGTTCTTTTAAGGATTAATAAATACAGCATGACTAGTGTAGTCCGATTTCCGAATGAATGACTCTTTTGAGCCAATTCTTTTTAATGAATCAAGAACATACAGCATGATCAGCATAGTCTGATATTGTTCTTTATAGATGGGTCTTTTTATTGTAGCAAGAACATACAGCGTGACTGGTGTAGTCTGATTTCTGAATGAATGACTCTTTTGAGCTGAATCAACAACATATAGCATTATTATTCTATTCAGATTCTGTTCTTTAGAGCCGCTTATTTTTAATGAATCAAGAACATACAGCATTATCAGTGTATTCCGATTCTGTTCTTTTGAGACATTCTTTTAAGGATTAATAAATACAGCATGACTGGTGTAGTCCGATTTCCGAAATGAATGACTCTTTTGAGCCAATTCTTTTTAATGAATCAAGAACATACAGCATGATCGGTGTAGTCCGATTCTGTATTTTTTTGTGAATCAAAAACATACAGCTTATACATTGCTATTGGATATTTAATACAAGTAAAGGGCAATTATTGGGTCATATTGATTTAAAATTTAAAATCTATTTCTTAAAATCGTATCATTAGGAATTTCTTATACTAAAATAAAAATTATAATCATTACAACAGAGGAAACATTTACGACTCTCATCCCTAATCTTCAAGCTGATTCTCACAATCTTATCATTACTGTTTTGCTTTGAGATCTTTAGATTAGATACTAATGTTGGACATGTGTATTTGACTTCTCAATCACCCTTTCTATTCTTGTGTTCTCTCGTTAGGATGTTCCAAGTAACCCGACACTGCATAAATATTTGTCCAACATAACCGTGTCCCTTCAGATCATAATAGCACTGAAACCCGACAGCGGTCCCCCCAGCGAAGTAATTCTACCCAAGCTTGCGTGGCCATTATTGATAGCCAAGTAAGTGTTACTGTTACAAACCAATTACTCAGTCATTCAACTTTGATGAGGGACTCTACAAATAAGCCGAGATGCTTATCGCTTTCCAACTCTCGCTTTCACCAACACCGGCCTTTCCTGCGGCTCACTTTTTCTCTCTTTCCTATTAAGTAGGAGAAAATGACAGCTGGCAGTCACGACTGGTATCAAGGGAAAATTTCGGCTGGTTCAATAGTTAAAGAAGTCAAGAGGTGAGCAATGTGTCCCCACAGTGACACTGAGAAATCTGGTGACCCGGTAAAGTGATATAACGCCACAGAGGTAGGGGAAGACTTCAAAAAAGAGGCATTCGCCACCTCTTCATGTGGCTTAACGATGGGAAGGTGTGTGTCAGCAATGCAGTGAAGGACGGGGAACTTCCTTTTAAGTGTTTGCACATGTGTGTAGGTGTGCATACATGAGGCAACAGTGGCAGACACCCCGAAGCTAGACAAAACCTCTCATAGGTCAGATGTCTGGAATTTGTGATAGGTAGAGCACAGATTCTGTTTAATGACTATTGATGACATTTAACCCGTATTTGTCATTGTGATTTGCATTTCAGATGCATCCGGAACTTGGTAATCACTTGAAGGCGGCAGCAAACGAGTTGTTTGTCCAAAAATGTTCTTTTAGTTCAAGCTGACGAAGGCATTTGTGTTATTTAACATCTGATAAAAAAGGAAACAGGCGTTTCCTCAACAGGAAGGATGTGCCTGGTGAACGTCCCCTGTGATGTGTGAGAAAGGGGAACCAGGCCCACAGCCAAACGACGCCGGTAGCAGTTTAGCTAATGAGGTCGTGAGATTCATTCATGGACGTGATGGTCATAATGAAAGATGGCCACATGTGACACACGCTTGCTGCTCTATCCAATGCGGTCAAGCTGAAGAAACCTGTTTGAATGGAGAGTCTGCTGCCACAATCACTGTTTGGTCAAGGACTAATCTTATTCCATGTCAGAGAGATACACTTTGGTTCTTCAGGCGCAGGGCTTTGCTAGTAACTCTTTTGCAGACCGTGGGGAAGTTTCTCCTCTCTTTGAGGTTTCCTCGTCTGTTCTCTCCAGGCGTTTTAACTCCAATCCGACTCTTTCTAGCGGGATTTGTGATAAAAGGCAAGCTTTCCTTGTAGTGCCGCATGTTCCCTAGAGAGCAGAGCAGGGAAGCTGTTGTGCATTAACTCAGTACTGAGGCAGAGCATCTGGGTGATGTTTATGGAGATTTATTGGCCTCCCCCAGGCCCTAATTGCCTCCTCCCCAGTGGGTAGTCCTGTTAAGGCCGATGATACCGTCAGCCCTCTTTGGGCCTGATAATGGCTGGAGCAGGTGGACCAACGTATTGTTTACGTCTGTAGGTTATGGAGACAAATGGTGCCCCCAGACTCCTTTTGGCCCGGAGGACACACACACATCAGAGGGAAACTTCCCCTCTAGGGTCATAAACCGAGCTGTTGCACCTCAACTTGGCCTTCACGTTCATTTTTGAGAGGCAGGAGCCACATCATGACCCCCAAGTTGAGGAATACAATTGAGTTTAATATGAACAAGATGTCTTTATCTGTCTGAGAGACAATGGTGACCTGTCTGGTTGAGGAATACATGTACCAGTGTTTCTTCTTATTTTTGGACTTTGTTACAGACTTTTTCGTTTTGAGCGATATACTTTGTAACTCATTTGGTTACTGTCATGAAAAGGCCCAAAAAAAGTTTTCACTTCACAGTTTTCTGTGAAGACCACAGAAGGTGGAGTCACAAAATGATCAGAAAAAATGCTTCAGGCAGGGAATTTTTTTTAGGGTAGAGAGAGAGAAAGAAAAAGAAAGTGAGTGTCCCAAGCCTGCCTTTCAAGGTTATTACAAATCATCAATCCGGGCTGAAAAGGCTGACTTTTTTAGAAAACTGAATTTTATTCATGAAATACATTTTTTAAAGATGATTCATGATATTTTAAAAAATAAAATAAAAAACGTTCTCTTATTCTGGAAGAATATGCAGAGAAAACTTTCAGTTGATTTTACCAAAATGTGAGCACTGTGGTGTTTGAAAAACATTGCTCTGTTTATTTAAGCATCCTGAGGAGCATAGCAACACAGGCTCAGCCAATGAGGAAGGGTTGTCTGCTTGGCTGGCCAATGACAGACAGGAAGAATGTTTGGGAAATGTGTTTGAAAACAGTTATCAGTTTGGTGAGGCTAGTGACGCACAAATTAGATGCTTCACCTTAAAGGTATAGTTCAACCAAAAATGAAAATTAACCCATGATTTCCTCACCCTCAAGCCATCTTAAGTGCATGTGACTTTCTTCTTTCAGCAAATACAATCAGAGTTATGTGGAGAGTACAGTGCAGTGCAGTGGAAAGCGCAAAACCAAACACCGGTCAAGAATTGGAAGAAAATGTCAGAGAATTTCGATATAAGTTAAGTTGAGACTGGTTTTCCTTTGCTGTAAACAAACCTTGATTCTTACGAGACTAGCATATTCTCACCGGAGCTTATGCTACACCTACATCCTACATCTTCTGCTGGAATGCCACTCTCTCGTGAATGCACATATGACAGATTAAATATGAATATTTTTCTCACACAGACACATCAGTTTGCTTCAGAAGGCCTTTATTAACCCTCTGGAGATGTGTTGTGTACTTTTCATGATGGATGGACACACTTTATTGAACAAATTAACAGCCGTTCACTGCCATTATATAGCTTGGAAGAGCCTGGAAGGGTTTTAATAAGGATAAAAGAAGAAAGTCATATACATCTAGGATGGCCATGAGGTAATTTTAATTTTTGGGTGAACTATCCCTTTAATTCTACATTTTTAGTTCAATCTGTGGTCTTGTTCATAAAAAAACGTGGTTTGGCTGTACAGTACATAAAAAGCTATCACAATAAGACTGTAAGATTCGTTTTTTTTACCCCCTAGTTTAATCAGTTATTCATAATTGATTAAGAAAAGCTGGCCTTGTCAGTTGTTGCGAGTTAACTGAATATTGAGCTGTGTGAATAATGGCAATCTATTTTCTTTTGTTTTCTTTCACATATTACAAGCTAAAAGAGTCTGGCAAAGATTATCAAACTTTATGCTTGTGATGACTGTCCACGGTTTTCCCGTGGGTAGTTTTTCTTGTCCACGGGTTGAAGCGACCCCAATAATGTGATATTTAGCCTCTGGAATGCGAATTTTACCAGGGGAACCCCGCCAAAAGCATGTGGAATGGGGGACCTCCCTCAAGTGATTGAGCTAGTTTTGAGTAGCATGGGCGGGTTTTGTTGTGAAAACCTGGCAACCCTGATGAGAAGTTTTTGTGCATAATTAATGATCTCTTAATGTGAATGTTTTTTAAAGGTTTACATAGACTTTTTTAGTTATAGTTATGGTGCCTTAGGCTGACTGCACATTACAAAAAAGTAGAAATATCTTTGAAACTAGATAAATTTACTTGACAAGCAAAATGGTTTGTTTTCAAAGAATCCCTATTAAATATATGAATGTTACGTCTTGTGCCGCTGACAGAGTTTTTTCATCCGTTTATGCTTAAAATAAGTGGAAAAAGTGTCGGTGACAGTTACTTAGCCATATCTTAAGCTGTTTTGCTTGAACAAATCTAAACACACTAAAAACTAGCTCAAAAAAGCATATTAAGCATTAAGCATTCTACATTCTTGAGGCATTTTAAACACTATATAGATATATATGTAAGAATAATTTAAATAAATTACGTCTTTAAACCAATTCCGGACTCCAGTATTTTAGTCATATGAAAGTAAAAACACTAACTAGTGTAGAGAGCAACCCTAATATTTTATTCAATCATTTATTTATTCATGATAGAATAATATAATCTGTCTTTTAACATCATGTTTACCTTGGTAGACTTTCATATTTTGAATATGGTTACAGTCATAACCAGAGAGAGAGAGAGAGAGAGAGAGAGAGAGAGAGAGAGAGAGAGAGAGAAAATGTAGAAGCAATGGAGACATTTCTATGTGTGGGAGGCAGCCGGCTGGTGACAGGCTCATGATTTTTGCAGAGGAACATGACTTCAGAAGGCCTGTCTGATGAGTCTGAGACAGGCCTGTCAGAGAGAGTGTAAGTGCACTAATGACTGCGAGCAGCCTCGCCACTCAGGGCATGAATATTGGATATATATGTAAGTGCATATTTTCTCTTCTCCCATCTGACGCTTAGTCCCAGATCCACACGTACCGAGAAGACCACCACAGAAAATCAGTGACCAAAGTCATCGAGGCACAGGCCTGACGAATATCTCAAGGACCTTGAATCAGATTCTAAATTTACCAGACACTCTGGATCTCATGTTTTTGGGAAGGGGATACATTTAGATCCAGTCATTGAAATGCCCTATGATGAATTTGACAGGAAGAGGCTACAGAAATAAATGATTAAAGATACTCTGCTTGAGTTTGATGTCAGATGGATGTTTTTGTTTTGGGTTTTTTGGAAACTTTCATCAGTATGACATCAAAATGTAACTTTTTGATTTATTGGTGCACATAAAAAAAAGTAATAATAATTTTAGAAATGTAATTGTTTTTGCCATGTTTTATCAAAATGTAATTAATTTAATTTCAGATTTTTTAAAATATTTAAATATATAAAAAATATGTTTGAAAATATGTTATGTATATGTATATGCAAATGTTTACATTTTTTTAAATATAGTTTTGATAGCATATTTCCTTAGAAATATACACTACTTGTCAAAAGTTTTTGAACAGTAAGATTTTTTGTTTTTTAAAGAAGTCTCTTCTGCTCACCAAGCCTGCATTTATTTAATCTAAAATACAGCAAAAACAGTACAATTTTACAAATATTTTTTACTATTTAAAATAAATGTTTTCCATTTGAATATATTGTAAAATTAAATTTATTTTTATTATCAATATTTAAACAGTTGAGTGCATTTTTCAGGATTCTTTGATTAATAGAATGATCCAAAGATCAGCATTTATCTGACATGAAATAAGCTTTTGTAACATTATACAGACATTTATAATGTTACAAAAGATTTCTATTTCAGAGAAATGTTGTTCTTCTGAAAAATTCTACTCAGCTGTTTTAAACCACATATTAATAATAATTGTTTTTTTGAGCAGCAAATCAGAATATTAGAATGATTTCTGAAGGATCATGTGACTGGAGTAATGATGCCAAAAATCAGCTTTAAAATCACAGAAATAAATTACATTTTAAAATATATTCAAATAGAAATCATTTATTTTAAATAGTACAAAATGACAGCTTTTACTGTATTTTGGATCAAATAAATTCAGGCTTGGTGAGCAGAAGAGAAGATTAAAAAGCTTACTGTTCAAAAACTTTTGACTGGTAGTGTATATAGTATGGAGGTACATAATGATCCAGTCAGTTTCATATTATTCTCATTTAGTTTTACTCTGAAATACGTAACATCATGGAAGTATGTTTTAAATTCTTTTTTGTGTTGACTTTAAATTCATAACAGTGAGTCAAAAGCATAAGGCCATGTGGAGGAGTCTGTAGGTGGACCAGACATGTGGGTGGCAGATGTTTTAGGGGCCAGTCTGAGGGTTATATCTGGGTGAACCAGGTATGACTCAAGCAGACACACAGTCATTTCACACCAGTAACAGGTACGAGCAAAACACTTAGAGGCAGTCAGATTAAGCAACGTTGTATTATTGCAGGACTTTTCTGTGCTTCCAGAACCAGGGGACAAACGGAGTGTGCAAATTGCAATGCACCATGTGTCTTTGTGCAACACTGATGCACATCTATTTTTGTTACAGCTCCCTGTTTTGCCCTTTGTAACTTGTTTTGAATCTGTTAGACGGACCAAATCGAATATTGAAATGAGTTCCAAGCTCCATCTGCCCAGCTTGTGCTTCTGCATGTGATCTGAGCCGGATAAGAGCAACTGTTCCTGTTTGCCTATTGAATACACAACCCTGAAGAACAATTTACTAAATGCTTGCTTTCCATTGTAGGGCTTTCTGAGTTTATTATAAGGTCAATACTGATTAAAAATAGGCACTATACAGTCTTTCTTTCTTTCTTTCTTACTTTCTCTTTTTTCTCTTTCTTTATTTCTTTCCTTTTAGCAAGTGAGTTTCTCTTTTTTTCCCGTTCTTTCCACTTTGATTTTTCTAATTTTATGTTAGTATATAATTAACATAATTTTAATGAAAAGTTTGAAAGTCTAAAAAAAGTTAAAACATCACTAAAAACTGAAATGGTTTTTGAATGTAAGCATCAATTAATAACCAAAAATAGCACTAAAATCTATTTTTAAAGTCAGCTTAAATTTTTTTTACACCATTACATTGTTCACAATGAAAAATATATTCATTTTGAGATTTTACAGTGCACAGTTGAATTTGTTTATAAATTAATTAGATATATTTTATTGATTATTTATAATAATTATGAATTAAATTATTATAAATTCTTATCAATTAAATTATTGCTTAAAAAAAGATAAACTTTAAGTGAATGTTACATGATAGTAAAGCTAGTTTTTTCTATTGAACTTTTTTTTTGTTTAAAATTCTAAAACTTTATTTTTATTTCTAGGTTTTGAATGGTTTTGAAGTGTTCTTTGACTTCTGTTCCCCACAATGTATATACGTTACCAGTCAAAAGTTTTGAACGGTAAGATTTGTAATGTTTTAAAGAAGTCTCTTCTGCTCACCAAGCCTGCGTTTATTTGATCCAAAGTACAGCAAAAAGAGTAAAAATGAGAAATATTTTTACTATTTAAAGTAAGTGTTTTCTGTTTGAATATATTTTAAAATGTAATTTATTTCTGCGATTTTAAAGCTGAATTTTTTTAGCATCATTACTCCAGTCACATTATCCTTTAGAAACAATTATAATATTCTAATTTGTTGCTCAAAAATACATTTATTATTATTATTAAATTGAAAACAGCTGAGTAGAATTTTTGTCAGGTTTCTCTGAGTAATAGAAAGTTCAGAAGAACAGCATTTATCTGAAATATAAATATTTTATTGATCTTTGGATTTTTCTATTCATCAAAGAATCTTGAAAAAATGTACTCAACTGTTTAAATATTGGTAATAATCAGCATATTAGACTGATATCTGAAGGATCATGTGACACCGAGGACTGGAGTAATGATGCTGAAAATGTAGCTTTGATCACAGGAATAAATTACATTTTAAAATATATTCACATAGGAAGCAGTTATTTTAAATAGTAAAAATATTTCACAATATTGCTACTTTTGCTGTATGTTGGATCAAATAAATGCAGGCTTGGTGAGCAGAAGAGATTAAAAATCGTACTGTTCAAAAACTTTTGACTGGTAGTGTATATGAAGATACTTATATTTCTGTAGGCCTCTGTGGACGTTCTACTGTATATGCTTTGTAAATCCACACTGTATTGAACAGCAGGGAGCAGTTATTTACGTTGGCCTCTCTTGGCCACCGTAGTTATTCACTTACAGAAAAAATCCTTAGTCATGAATGCATTGAGTTTGTGTCTGAGAGCTGAGTGGGGACCGACTTTCTACAATAATCAGGCTGTCATGTTGTCACCAGGCTGTGACATCCGTATTGACTGTGATAGCGCTGAGCTCTGCTTCTAGTTCATTCTCTTTAGCACCTGTCACTTTCCATGCACTCCATCACATCTGCCGTGATAAATTCACTCCTTTTTTGTATCCCAAAGGCAGTTGCTGTAATTTATTTTCCCTCTCGGTCTCCCAGATAGGTTTCGGTGTGTT
>NC_133379.1:27470190-27500362 GCF_049309525.1 Garra rufa
AGACCAAGGAGATCGTACAGAAACTACAGGGGCACACAGGTAGGAACAGGAAGTTGGAATTTTGACACTAGATGCTTAAGCCCTACTTAAGGAGTCACTTTCTCTCTCTTTCTTACTCTATATAGAGCTAGAGTCAAAAGTTTACATCCACCTTGCAGAAGCCACAAAATACTTAAATATTTTACCAAAATAAGTGGGATCATACAAAATGTGTTATTTTTTATATATATATATATATATATATATATATATATATATATATATATATATATATATATATATATATATATATTTTACAGACCTGAATAAAATATTTCACATAAGATGTTTGCATATAGTCCACAAGAGAAAATAATAGTTGAATCAAAAAATTACCCTGTTCAAAAGTTTACATACACTTGATTATTAATACTGTGTTACCTAACACAGCTGTTTGTTTTTTGTTTAGTAATAGTTGTTCATGAATCCCTTGTTTGTCCTAAACTGTTAAATTGCCCACTGTTCTTCAGAAAAATCCTTCAGGTCCCACAAATTCTTTGGTTTTTCAGCACTTGTATGTATATTTGAACCCTTTTCAACAATGACTGTACGATTTTGAGATCCATCTTTTCACACTGAGGACAACTGAGGGACTACATGTATAAATACTAGGGATGGGAAGATTCCCCGATTCGCTCGGTGCATCGGCTTAAAAAGTTAACGACGCGATGCATCGGTTTAAAAAGTGTGCATCGGATACAAATTGGCATATAGGCTAATAACAATACAACCCTTACCAAAATTAACCATGTTTTCACTAAAAACCATGGTTATATATAGTTAAACTATGGTAACCACAAATTAACAGGTTTTGCTACACTTTATGGTATTTGTAGTAAAACTCTGGTTATTCAATTTGTAATCAAAATGCCAAAAAACAACTACTATACTTTTACCATAGGCCATGGTTAATTTTCCAAAGAACAAAACATAACCCATGATAATGCAAAAACATGTTCAGTATTAGGATTTTACTAAAGATATATTTTAGATGTAGCTATTATTGTAGGCTAACAATTTTGACATTTAGGCAAGATAAAACAATAGCACATGGTCCTAATGTAATACTTACATTTTTATAAAAAGGTAAATGGAAGTTCAAGAGATAACCTTTAATTATTTTGTGTGGCACCAGCCAATGGATTTAAACTTTTTTTTTTATGTGATAATGATAATAGCTATACAAAAAATATATATATTGTCCATGGTTTCAGAATTTGGTGTGGGTTTTTGGGATGGCCTGGATGAGTGTGAGATTTCCCGGCCTGAAATTGTTATCTCAGTCCGCCCCTGCCAAAGCCTATTTGTGTAAGGGTCATGCACTACAAATCAGAAGGCACTTAAGTTAATTTATGATTTGTTGTCTGAAATAAAGAAATAAAAGTATCTGTAACATACTGAAATGCATATCATCATATTTGTTTCATTGCATCATACTGCATCGAATCGTGTTGAATCGTATCGAAATCGGATCACACTGCATCGTAACGGGTGTATCGTATCGCATTGCATCGCTAGCTGCTTTATGTATCGTTAATGTATCGTATCGTTGACTATGCATCGAGATGCATATCGCATCGGCCTCAGTTATGGAGATGAACATCCATAATAAATACACAAAAATGCTGAAAAACCAAAGAATTTGTGGGACCTGAAGGATTTTTCTAAAGAACAGCAGGCAGTTTAACTGTTCAGGACAAACAAGGGCTCATGAACAACTATCACTAAACAACAACAACAACAACAAAAAAACAGCTGCGGATCATTCAAGTAACAACACAGTATGAAGAATCAAGTGTATGTGAACTTTTGAACAGGATAATTTTAATAAATTCAATTATTCTGCCCTCCAAAGGCAAAGAGCAGTAACTACACATTTGGTCAAAATTGAGTTAAGGCTTAATGGACTTTGTGACAACAGTTTTGTCTTGTGGCAAAGTCTCCTGGTTGAATTTTATCCCGTTTTAGAGAAACGAGAGTATCAACATGTTTGACTAGCTGGCGTAAAAACTTTAAAGCCATTTTTCTATTTCAGTGTTGGCGTAGTTACTGCACTTTGCCTTTGGAGGGCAGTATTGTTTTCTCTTGTGGACTATATGTAAGCGTCATTTGTGAAATATACATTATTTGGTAAAATCAACATTTTGCAGATTCTGCAAGGTGTATGTAAACTTGACTTCAACTTTATATATTAGAAATGCTCTTCTAATGTTATTTGAAAATAATCTCATCCCATTTTCCATTTGATTGTAGATGTGGTGATCTCAACCGCATGTCATCCCACAGAAAACATCATCGCATCAGCAGCACTAGAAAACGACAAAACCATCAAACTTTGGAAGAGCGACTGCTAAGCCTCAAGCTTATTTTACTTTATTTTGTTCATTTTTATTTTTTATTTTGTACTAATTTTGTTTGGGGGGGGGAGAGACTTTTGTTTTTCATTTGAAAGGTCACGCTAAGCCGTTCGCACTGACATCAAGGCTCAGCAAGAGGACTGGTGAAAGCGCCCTAGCCCAACATACCCTTTCCTAACACAGCACCCCTCTCTCCGCTCGTGCACTAAAGCAGTCACTTTCTCTCTGCCTTGCCACAAGCTCTCGCCCTTCAGTTTAAGCATCCAGCAAAACTTTTAACCAGTCTGTAAATCTAGGCAGCTTTGTTTGAACTCCACAGACCTATTAGTACAAAGAGAGCGTTCCTGTCTTTTTGTTTGGTTCTTTTCCTGTACGTTTTGTAGAATGACACCTATCTGTCTGTCAGTGGTTTGCACACTTCCTGAAGCCAGCAGAACGCCTTGGGCACACAAGTGGCCATTTTAACAAATGTTTGGAGTATTACATTTCTCTGCCTGTATTTGTGACATTTATATGAACAGTTTGCAGCTTTACTCCATTATTTTGCCGAAAAGAGGTTTCACAAACTTCTCAGCTGTGAACGCCTCAAGGACTTACCAATGTCAAAACAAACATCCATGTATGAAATGTGTTGTCTGGCAGAAGGGTGTTTTGAACATCCACTATTTCATGTTTATTTCTGTACAGCACAAAAATGCAATTGTTAAATCAGCAATTAAAACAATTCATTGTGTTCTAGTCGCTAAGCTAGTTGTCAGACATTGTTTATGGTTTCCAGTGGCTTTCAGTGGCTCAATGTCGTCTAGGCAGTGCTAACAATAAAACTTTCTCTTTTTTTCTCTGAAAGCTTATAGCAGTTGCAGACATAATGTATGCCAAACGTTCACTTTATTCCTACAGCTGTAACTACCTGTAACACATCTGTTCATATCAGTTTTGGTGCTTTTGAGTAATAAAACTGTACAATATATTGGGATGGAGCAGTATCTTGGTCAGAGCAGTTAAAAGGAAAGGTTTCTGGTAGACTTCAAGTACACAAACTACAAATGTTCATTCTGAAAAAAACTTCTTATCTGGTAAAACACATTCAGTTTCTAATTAGTGTTATGTGGTTCCAATTACACAACTTATATGCAAAGAGGAGTGTTGCTGTGAAGTGAATATGCCATAAACTTATATCTCATGACCAAAAGCAGTCTGGATGTATTTAGAGCCTTGAGATGTTTCTGTATCTGACACTTTGTACATACTTGCAGCTTATCTGTTCTTCGATATGTTTACCTCGGTTCTGTGGTCTTATTAACTGTGTCTCAACTAGGTGATAGTACTTTACGAGTGTTTCATTTTTTTTTCCTGCTCAATGTGGATGATGGTTTGGCATTAACCCGTCCTCTGCCTCTGGACTCTCTCTGTTCCTTTGTTCTTGGCCGGATTTCCAGTGCACTGCAGTGATGACAAGGGCCGCATGAGGAATTCTATCTGTATTGCATTTAGTCACTTTGGACATGACCTGTGACTCAATAAAGAATTTTTTTACCTGTATCCAGCGCAATGTCATCCATGCATTTATACACCCGGTAAAGTAAAAAAAAAATACTGTGCTTAAGATTTGAAAACAATGCTGTTTAGACATTGGTATGTAGGTTTATAGAAGTTTTCTTTTCGCTCATAAAATCAAATGGGGTGGAGCTCATTTTGTCTCTTTTTGGAATGTAATTAGTCAAGCTATGAGCTGCTCATACTTTAGAGTAGTTAAATCATAGTACAATCTACTATTTTGAATAGTTGTACTGATGCCGTGGACCTAGCAACCTGATTTTTCAACCTTCTACCCGTGACTTCCCACCCGTGAACTCGTACTAGATCGATGTACTCCCAGTTCTGAGCCTGCGAAACAACAATGGCAGCCCCTACGGGTGCGGTGTTTATGCAAGCGGTACACGTGGAAAAATAGACTTTAGGACAATATAACGTTGCAATCAAATTTATAATAATAAACGTGCTCAGGCAGTTTGGCGTGACTTGCCTGGAACGCTAGAAAGTCCTGAGTTGTGGTTTTGAGTCGTGATTTACAGGCTCAAAAACCTGCCTGGAACACAGCATTATAACATGGTTATTACATATTCTTACACCTTTTCATCAGAACCATTATTAACTTGAGCAATTTGAGCAATTGCTTGATAATTTTTCCGAAAAGTAAAGCTAGTAAAGATATTCGCATTGCTACAAAAAATGTTTAATAAATGCTGCAGCATACTATAAAAAATTCTAAACAATTTAACACTGAATAAAATGGATGCTGAATATTCAGCTTTGCAATTACAGGAATAAATGTTATTTCCAAAGATATTATAACGAGCAATTTTTTTTAACTATTTACTTATTTATTGGCAAAATAATAAATAATACACACAGAAAAAAATGGTGCTTCAGCGGTTCTTCAGCGGTTCTTTGGTGTGATTGTGGTGCTATATAGCACCGTTAGTGTATAAAGAACCGGTCAAGCCCCTGTTTGGTTCTTCAGCGGTTCTTCAGTGCTTCTTTGGGGTCGTTAAGGTGCTATATAGCACCACTGCCATACAAAGAACCTGTTAAGCCTCTGAATAAGGATCTCTAACTCTCTCTTAAACTCTTCAGTTGGGGAAAGGATTAAAAACAACATTAACATACAGTGTATTTCCTGAAGATCTTTTTGCCCCTCAGGCCTCCATAAGGAAATATTTGACATAGGAAATTGTGCCATAGCTTCTTTAAGAGTGGGTGTCAAGTTCCAAAAAAGTTTCCCTATGATTACAAGCCCCTATGATTGTTTCTATTGAGCACCATTTTTGTTGAAGTAATAAAATGGTATATGGTACATCTGATGGTTCTACATAGAACCATTTGACAAAGGTGCCATATACAGTAGCACCTTTTAAAATAGGTGCTATATAGCACTAAAAGTGGTTCCCCTATGATTACAAGCCAAAGAACCACTTTTAGTGCTATATAGCACCATTTGTTTTTAGAGTGGGTTTATTATAAAAATGTTCACAAAAAATTTACAGGACATTTTCCCTGTTTTTAACCTAGAACCAATTTCAAAATGGCAGCAAGACTGCATACTTCACCTTGGCTACAAAAGTATTATACATAAAAACAGTACAGTACAGAAGAAAACCTTTTTTTTTTTTTGATGTGTTAAGTGTGTTTGTTCACTCACTATCTTTGTATGGGGTGTTTTCACAATGCGTCATCAAGTGAGCATATTGACTGCACTGAACGTGAACAATGCCACTGACCAGACGGAACTGTCAGTTTAGCTGATTATTGCTGCTGAAAATGTTTTGAGCTGTATTAATCGCTCAGACTGGGAAAAAACATTTGGAGTAATATAGACTGTAAAAATTTATAACAAATCAAGGAGAAGAGTGCAAAAAAACTGAAGAACAAAAAATGTTTGTGGTTGACCAAACTGAACCATGATTTCCAGAGCAAGAATCTTGACAACATTCAAGTTTGTTTTTATTATTTCTGTTCAGGTAGGTGAAGGCTAATATCTTAATTAATACTGCTTTTAGATATCAAACCACTGCACCCACTCCTTATTAGGTCCTTCTCTATATGATTTAGCAGCTACTACACATTTTCTTCCGAGGTTTAGACAGCAGAAATGAGCAGAACAGCATATTCATAGTACATTAAAGGAGTAGTTCACTTTCCGAACAAAAATGTATCAGATAATGTACTCACCCCCATGTCATCCAAGATATTCATGTCTTTCTTTCATCAGTCGTAAAGAAATGTTTTTTGAGGAAAACATTTCAGGATTTCTCTCCATATAATGGATTTCTATGGTGCCCCCGAGTTTGAACTTCCAAAATGCAGCTTCAAAGAGCTTTCTTATCTAGCAAAACGAGCGGTTATTTTCTAAAAAAAATTTTTTTTTACAATTTATATACTTTTTAACCTTAAATGCTCATCTTGTCTAGCTCCATGTGTACTCTGTGTATAGATAAAAAAATATATAAATTGTAAATGTTTTTAGAAAATAATCAATCGTTTTGCTAGATAAGACCCTTCTTCCTCAGCTGGGATCATTTAGAGTCTTCTGAAGCGGCATTTAAACTGCATTTTGGAAGTGCAAACTCGGGGGCACCATAGAAGTCCATATTATGGAGAGAAATCCTAAAAATGTTTTTCTCAAAAAACGTAATTTCTTATTGACAGAAGAAAGAAAGACATGAATAAATTATCACAGTAAATTATCTGTAAAATTTTGTTCTGAAAGATAACTACTCCTTTAACCGTGCAATCCATGCTGTTGTTCACATCCAAGGTTCTCCAATATGGCATTCGGGTAACTGACCAAACTGTGACTTAAGTGCAAACCCTCTATTTGTTCTCTACTCTTTGCCTGCAAGATAACAGTTCATGGTTGTACATCCTGAATATTTCTGTAAACCTGGCCAGGCTGGTTTTAACTTGTGGGCTGGGGCTGGGAAAGTGGCCAAAACACCTCTAAAACCAGCCTGCTTTCACAGACAGAGTTTAGGTTAAACCATGATTAGGAAATAGTTCAATTAGGACAGTTAAGTAATTTTTATTAACTTTCCCTGAAAAAACAAACAAACATTACTGGTGTGCATCTAGAGGCAAAACAAAGGCACTGACATATTTTAAGATCAAGTCTGGGATAAGATTTAAGCCTTGTCTGTGAAACCGGTGGTATATGTCCTAATTTAAGTATGACCTAAACTTGGCTTAACCTGATGACCTAAACTGCTGCTACCACTACTGCTGTTGTTGTTGTTTCCAGTTTCTCACTCACCACACGACACTATCTGTTCGTTTTGTTCCATCATATCCACAAATCCGTGAGTTACTGGAGTCTAGTTTGATACTATATGGCAGCACATCGCTTTCTATAACGTTACTCATTGTAGCACCTGCATCGCTTATGCTGCCTTCATGTGCTATCGTAATTATGGTAAATACCAAAATCCGACATCGAAATTGCACATGAACACCCACTCACGTTGTAATTTCCACTGGAAAGCTCGAAAATTTTTATGATACCCGAGTTGCCGAGATGGGATAAACTTTGACCTTTCAACATGGCGGACAGTAACGAAACCATAATGAATGGTAAACATTGCATGATGTTAAAAGTAAAAAAACTTATATAGGCTATATAAAATATACATAGGCTTATATAAAAACGTATATATAGGCTAGCTAAAATAACCATTAGTAAGTATTGTCTTTAAAACAACTCTACTATTCATGATCAATAAGATACAGCCTATAATTTACCGTTTGTGTTTTGATGCATCCTGTAGCAGATGCATTAGGGAGTTTATAACCGTTTTAAAACTTTTACCTAAGTAGCATGTGAGGACAAATTCCGAGTTCGCCATGTTTCTCTTCACTACGACAACAAAAGCACCTGAACATGACACACTGGTAATTTCCACTTCACAAGTGGAAAGCATCATCTTTCCCATATCACATGAAGGCAGCATTAATCGCTGGTTTGCACTTTGCAGCGTTGCGTCTGGCGCCTTTCTTCTTTTCTTCACAATCTTCCATTCAGAAGAGCAAGCACGTGCGAAAAGTTTGGCGTTTTGCAGAGTTCCGAAATTCAAGTTTGGTGACCTGTGAATGCACCACTTGAACCGCGTGACCAACAGAAGACTTTTTTTTATTTTTTTTTATTCTCTTTAAAAAAACAAACATACAATGATACTTAACATCAGCACAGAACACAATACAGAACACAAACAAAAAGTGGGGGATACATATAACAAGCATACATCAAGGAGGGTAAAACATTACAATTTACAAATAACATTTTTTAATATTTGAGATGTTTTTATGCAGTTTTTGTTTAGTAATTTTAATTAAGGAGTCATAAAATAAAGTAAAATAAAGGTCTTTACAGAAAAAAATAAAAGAGGGAGTGATAGACATTATTTTTGTTTTATGTATATGAAACTTCCCAAAGAGAATTAACACCTTTAAAGTGTTATCATCTTCCTCTGATCCAGTATTGCAATTTTAAAAAAGGATCATAGATTCATCTATTTTTACTATTTTATAAAATATATCAAAAACCAAGATAGATACCCGTTTCCAAAAAGTCTTCAGAATATTTACAGTTACAAAATAAATATTTCATTTTCTAAATTACAAAATGAACATTTAGGTGAGACATCTTTTTAAAACTCGTTAATAAAAGTTTTACAGGGATAGCACCTCTGCAATATCTTAAAATGTTTTTCCTTTACCTTATTTGGCAGTAAAAATTTATTAGATGCTGACCATATTTTTCATATTTTCTCTTTGGGTAACAGCTGACATCTCGAGTAAGACATTTTCGAGTTATTACACTTAAAATCCATGATATTAATACCTCCAATAAAAAGATTTGGAATTTGTCGGACAGTTGAATTATAGACCCAACATCGATATGTCACAGCGTGACCTCGTGGCTGAATTAAAAGAACATACATTTATAACTGCAGCGAAACTACAGAAAAGATAAGCAGATTGTATGTTTCGACATTTTAGATTTATTATTTGTAGATCTGTACTGTGGGCGGTAATAAAAAAAAAAAAAAAAACAGCGCCATCTTGTGGCAGATAGCTCCTGCTACTTTGAAACGATCTCTATCGTGAAAAATAAATTTTATTTAAAAACAGGGGCGGCTGGCCCATGGTGGGCGATAGTGCATCGCCCTCCTTGAGCCACACGAAAAAAGAGAGGAGAAAAAGACTCTTATTTTGCTAGTCCTAGTCTGCATATTACTGTACAATCAACAGCCTGAATGTCACTTTCCAACCTAAAACCCCGCCCCCTTGGGGCGATCTCAGTCAGATTGAAAATCGCCCCAGCCGGTCTCATAGAGTTATATTGTGAGATTTTTTTTTTCAAATTTTGAACCCTACAATGCATTTCAATGGGCACCGGGAGGGCTCGCCCCAACGTGATTTCGTAATACGCACTGATGCGTGCTCGAAGATGTACAGCACGCACGCGTGTAGCGAGACGTCTGAATGCATCGGCCATGCTTTCAATGGAGAGGGAACTTATGAGGAACATGCCTGATTTTAATGAGAGGGTAATTGATCACTTTGCCTGCTTAAAAGAGAGGCGAGCAAAATTTCAATACAAGTGATGTGTGTTATTAAATGGTGAATTGTTTATGTTATCGCGGCCGTAGCCAGCTATGAGGTCACCGAGGTCCGGACCTCGGTCATTTTTTATATTCAAAAATAAAATGTCAAGCTCTTAGAATGATTATTTAGCCGTTTAAACCACCTCATATCACATGAGTGTTTGCAATTCATGTTGCTACGAGAAGCTAGCGCAGTGATAGGGGCTTGAGAACGCGTTGAGTGAGAGCGCGGGTGCAGCAGCCTCCGTTTGTTGCCAGATCCACCTATTATACGTGTTTTTTGACTCGTTTGTCCAATTTAGTGTGACACTTTGGGACGTTTATAAAGTGGAAAGTTGAACGTTAGTTTTATGTCAGTGTCATTATTCTAACGTTATTTTTATAACTTGTTATAAAATAAAAATTCCCTCAGCTAAAAAAAAAAACGAACTTTCCATGTAAAACATTATACTGAATAAAAAATCTTTCACAATCATCTACATGTCTGTCTATTTTGAAGTTTAGGCTATATGTAGTGCATTTGTGGGTGTTATTATAGCACAATTCTTAACACCTCACTAATTTTCAAACCCTGGTTACGGCCTTGTATGTTATATGTTGTATTCTCCAAATGTTGAATTTTAAATAGTTGTATTGATTGCATATTGGCAGCCAAATTTATACTGAATATGTTCTGGAAAGATTTGATTAATTACAGTTTTAATATGAGAAATAAAAAGTCTTTAATTGTAAAGCAGTATGGCTTTTTTTTTTTTTTTTTTTTACTCTTAGAGGGCTAACTAGTTGATGACAATGTGTCTCTTGATGGCCATGGTGGAAGTGTTTCAGTGTATTTGAGACCATTGCGATAAATTTAATATAGCTATTCAAAATACTGTACAGTTTGTACAATTCATGCCTGATGTTGCCATCTAGGAACAGGGAAACCAAATCAAACAATGCAATGTAATCCTGTAAAGTTGGCTATCTGAATTTTATCATTTTACCCATTAAAGCGGTTATCTTTGCCAAAATCGGAACAGTTGCCCCCCCAGAGATATTTGTCAGGAGCCGCCACTGTTTAAAAATAAACGTGAATTTAATTTAATTTCAAAACATTGACTACGTCTCAGCTTCACTTTTTCAATGCAATCTAAACTGGTGTAACAATGAACTGTTGAACCTCATTAACTGTACACATTAGCGATGTTCATTGATGTATTTCAACCAAAGCCCCGCCTTTAATCCCGTACTTCAAGATAAATTCAAACGCCGCTTAAGTATTAATTAAAGTTAAATAAAATATTAATTATGTTAATTATAATTATACGCATGCGCAGTTGCGCATTAGTGTCACGTCATCCAGTTTCCAAGGCTGGATCAGTTGAACAGACGGGACGGGAGCAGCTGAAAGCAAAAAAATGTCAACAAAAGAAGAAAGCGAAGATGGGACGTTGAAATCTAAAGAGGTATGATAACGATATGATATTATAAAGAAAGCAAACTAGATTAGTTACGTTTATTAACAGACCTTTTTGTTGGCTTGAGAATATTTAGATGTGTGTCTGTTTTGATTGGAATTTTTGACAGTTGAAGAGTCATCAAGCATCAAGTCTCAAGCAAACAGAATATCTCAAGCCAACATATTTAATAACTTTATTTACACAAATGATCCAGTAACTTATTTGTTTATTATTATTCTGAGACTCTATTTGTACACTACCAGTTATATTGTAAAATATTTTTACTATTTAAAATAACTGTTTTCTATTTGAATATATTTTAAAACGTAAATTTTTCCTGGGATCAAAGCTACATTTTCAACTTCATTACTTCAGTCTTCAGTGTCACATGATCCTTCGGAAATCATTCTCATATACTTTTTTGTTGTTCAAGAAAATATTATTATTATCAATATTTAAATCAGTTAAGTACATTTTTTTCAGGATTCTTTGATGAATAGAAAGATACAAAGATCAGCATTTATTTGAAATAAAAAGCTGTAACATTATACACTAAACCATTCAAAAGCTTGGAGTCAGTATATTGGGAAAGAAATTATAGAAATTAATACTTTTATTTATCAAGGATGATTTAAATTGATGAAAAAGTAATGATTAAGAAATGTATAATGTTACAAAAGATTTCTAGAATAACAAATGCTGTTCTTAACTTTATCAACGAAACCTAAAAAAAATTCTACTCAGCTGTCAACATAATAATAATAAGAATAAGAATAAATGTGTTTGAACAGCAAATCAGAATATTAGAATGATTTCTGAAGGATCACGAAGTAATGATGCTGAAAATTCAGCTTTGAAAAAACAGGAATAAATTACATTTTAAAATAAATTCAAATAGAAAATATATTCAAATAGTTATTTTAAATAGATTTTTTTTTTTCAAAATGATACTGTTTTTGCTGTACTTTGGATCAAATAAATACAGCCTTGGTGAGCAGAAGTGACTTCTTTAAAAAAATATATTAAAAATCTCAAAAACTTTTGACCGGGTCCGGAAGTGTATTACCTGAAAACTTTCAAACAAGATTTTAAAATCTACTTCAATACTCATATACTCATCTCAACTCTTCCATACTCATCTTCATGATTGACACAACCTTTCCATTAATAGTGTAACCAGTGCCATATCACCTGCATATTTATAGAATTTATTATATCATTTGTATCAACAGAAAATAAAACAGTTACAACACACATCACATAATAGTTATATCAGGAAGTTGGGATTTCAGATTCTCTTTAGCAGAAGAGTCTTGGTTCTATTACTATTCGCTAGTACTATTACAATTTGCCTTTTTTTTTTAATGATGTTTTGCAGGATAAAGAGACTCAAACCAGTCCATGTTCACAAAAGTCCACCAAGTTTGCCGATTTCAGCGCTACAGCCAGTCAGGTGAGAAAATCTTTTCATTTCCTGGTGAATTATATTGATCAACTTTTTGTGTTTGCATTTGTTTGCATTTGGGTGACACAATGTTGGCTCTTTCTCCAGTCAGAAATCTATGATTACTATGATAAGGAAATAAAGAGGCGGGCAATCAAATCAAGCAGTCAGTCTGAAAAAGAAGCCCTAGAGGATGAAGAAGAAACAGATGAATCACAAATTAAGGTGGTGTTTGGAACAAAGTAGGCCTATATATACTGTCAGTTATTTCAAGAAAATAACTTGTTTTATAGCAAATCACTTCTTGTGCTTATAGACTTATGATATATCCCATCTTGCTGTGCTGACCAGGAACATGGAGGGTGAGGTGTATCACAATATGTATGCAGATATTTTATATGGTAATTATAATAAATTATTGATTTCCAATGCTATTCAAAAAGAGTATGCCTTTTTCTGATATAAATGCCTTCATATCCAAACTCAGATCTGAAGTACTTTGAGGACGCATCAGATGAATTTAGAGGAGAGAAGGGCACTCTTCTCCCACTGTGGAAATTTGAGCATGCAAAACCCAAAAGTCTGTCTGTGACTGCCCTCTGCTGGTGAGGTTCACACTGTACTAAAAAAAGAATGCAGTGATTTTTGACTATATTTGAGTGACATTTTCTATTTGGTTATTTCTAGGGATCACCAACACAGTGATTTGTTCGCTGTTGGTCTTGGGTCTCGTAAGTTTACTATGTACCATATACAAGCAATTATTTGTAAGCTAAATGACTCTGAAATGTGTTTCATCTTTCTTGTTTAGATGAATTTACTCAACAGGGGGGTGGCATGGTTCTCTTTTACACCCTGAGGAACCCCAATTACCCAGAATTCATCTTCAACACGTCCTCAGGTGTAATGTGCATAGACATTCATGAACATCTGTCTTACCTGGTGGCTGTGGGGATGTATGACGGCTGTGTTGCAGTGTACAACCTGAAGAAAAAGACTGATCAGCCCTTTTGGGACAACAGAGCCAGCTCTGGTAAACATAAAGGTGCTGTAATGCAGGTATGTGACCACTGGGTTGATTAAAACAATAATGCTAAACCTTATTACCTAAAGTATGATATAACCAAAATGTGAGGTACACAACCAAATTTTAACTTTTGAATAGTATTGTACTTAGAATTAAATGCAGAGTTTGATTCAGTGCTTGTAGGATACTTTCTGTGATGCTTGGTTGATTAGAAAGTCTTGGCTGTACTGTGTTTTGTGTTTCATTACAGGTGAAGTGGCAGAAGGATGATTTGGACAGTAATCACAACTTCATCTCTGTGTCTGCTGATGGACGAGTGGTGTCTTGGACTCTTGTAAAGGTACAAAAGGAAATATCTAAACGTTGATTGTAAATCAAGTCATTATTGTAGAGGTTAATTAATGCAAATCATTTGGATTTTAGCATGAACTAGTCTTCACAGATATGATCAAGCTCCCAGTCCCAGACACAATTCCTGATGACCGTAAGGATGTCTTTTTCACAGGTATGAATCACCGTACCACACTGGTCAATATGTAGAAGTATGTAATACTAAAAATAATATTAAAAGTATCTAATAATGCTTCATTATTAGCAGCTTTTTGCATTGCACAACCAATATGAGCACAAAGATATTTATAAAAACATGAAGTAATGATTTGATTGGGGTTTTCTCTTATTATAAGGACAGGGGCCTTCAGCTGTGAAGTATATTCACAATCTAATACAGGAAATGTAATCACAGACACAGATATCGTCAGCAATGTAAATAAGAAAACAACTTTACCCATCTTTCCTGTACATAATACAAATGTAAATGTGATTTTTCTAAAACTGATGTATTTCTATGACAGTGTTTCATTCATGTGTGATATTTTACCTGTTGAGGTTTAATGCTAATTCAGTTTCACCATAACAAGAATGCAAATTACTTAAAAGTTTGAGTTTTGCATTTTCTTATCAGTTCCAGTTATGTTCAGATCATTTTTTAGAAATCACACAGAACAGAAGAATAGTGTGAATAACTGAATAAATGTGACCCTGGACCACAAAACCAGTCTTAAGTAGCACAAGTATATTTGTAGCAATAGCCAAAAATACATTGTATGGGTCAAAATTGTAGATTTTTCTTTTATGCCAAAAATCATTAGGCTTTAAGTAAAGATCATGTTCCGTGAAGATATTTAGTAAATTCCCTACCATAAATATATCAAAACGGAATTTTTGATTAGTAATATGCATTGCTAAGAACTTCATTTGGACAACTTTAATCTCAATATTTAGAGTTTTTGCACCCTCAGATTCCTGATTTAAGATTTTCATCTTAACAAACCATACATCAATTGAAAGCTTATTTATTCAGCCTTCATATTAACCATTACGACTGATTTTGTAGTCCAGGGTTACAAATGTGCTGTTGGTGTAAAAAATGCACGCATTAATGTATTATCATACTCACTGAAGATATTTTCTTTATTGGTCTAGTTGGAACATCTCTGGACTTTCACAAACAAAAGGACAGCATTTTTCTTGTTGGCACTGAGTATGGAAAGATCCACAAGGTCAGTCATATAGAGTGTTTTCATGACGCGTCATCGATTGGCCATATTGGCGGCACTGAATGTAAACAATGCCACTGAACCGAACGAAATGCAAATATTTTGCTGATTATTGCTGCTGAAAATGGTCAATTATTGTCATGTTTTGGGCTGTACTAATCGGTCAGACCAGGAAAAACATCTGGGTAACAAAAGGCGTTTGTGCTTGGCCAAACTGAACCAGGATTTCCAGGGCATGAATCTTCACAACATTCGTGTTTGTTCTTATCATTTCTGGTCAGGTAGATGAAATATTAGACTAATATCTTTATACTACTTTACCACCTATTAACTTTAGTTTGTCAAAATATTGCATCTTTTCCTGTTTACTAAGTCCTTCCATATATGATTTCGCAGCTTCCACACATTTTTTCCCATGGTTTAGACAGCAGAAATTAGCAGAACAATGTATTCAGTAGCACATTAACCAAGCAATCTATGCTGTTGTTTACATCCGAGTATCGTCAGTATGGCCGCGCATCCCTGTAACTGACCAAAACGTGACATAAGTGCAGACTTTCTATACCATCACAGGCAAGAGGATCATTTACACCAAGGCCAATCAACCAGACTTTTTTTCTTTTAAATCTTTGTTACGTCGTGCCGATAGCCTTGTGGGCAACGCGCCGACATACAGCGCCGTTGCGCTCTGGGCGTCCCGTGTTTGAATCCCGACTCGAGGACCTTTCCCGATCCCGCCCCCCATCTTTCTCCCACTTCATCTCCTGTCACTTCTGATCTCAATAAAGGCAAAAAATACCAAAAAAAAAAAAAAAAATCTTTATATTTCACATTAACAAATGCCCTCTAAACATCCTGCTCTGTACTCTATCTTTCTTTATTTATATTTTTCACTCTGCTAGCCAGGGGTAGACTAGCGTTCAAACTCTTCATGTTGACAGATCAGACAGTTTTGTCTCTCATCTGTATGCTGTACTTTGCTCTGTAAGTCTTGTTTTATTCTAAATTACAAACATGACATGCAAACACCAACATCCTTCTGCATCTCTAGCAATAAGCATGTATGTGCCATGTTAAGGCAACAGCCTTTAAAGCTAACAGATGCTGCAAGATTTATGCAACAAGAAAAATGGTGTTGATCTATTGTAATCTATACTTCTGCAAATGTTATTCATAACCATCAGTGCATTGTTAAGCAGTATAACATGAGCAAGAGTGCTGTTGTATAAAACAGCAATTTTGTAATGTTAATTTAACCAGTAATGAGTTTGTGTTTCATAGGGATCCAAACTCTATAATAGATTCACGGAGACATATGATGCCCACTTCATGGGTGTCAGTTGTGTGAGGTGGAATCCCTACCATCCTGACGTCTTTATCTCCTGCAGCTGGGACTGGACGGTCAAAATTTGGGATCAAACTATGAAGTACGAGCACTGTTCCCTACAGCACTGTCTACAGGAGCCTTTTCCAGCCTCTTAAAATAGCACTCATTATTTCTTATTCAGAGAATAATATTTTTTTGTTATATATCACAATTAGACAATTAGATATCAGTTACAGAATGGAAGCACTGTAGTTTCTGTTATAGCTTTTTGAATGATGGTAGTTTATACAAGCAACAATACATGTCTCTCACAGGTCTCCCATATTCACCTTTGAATTGGAAACTGGAGCTGCAGTGACAGATGTGGCCTGGGCTCCATACTCCTCCACTGTGTTTGCTGCTGTCACCACTGAAGGAAAGGTAAACAACGAAAACTACTTCTATTTTGTCTTGTAATAGTAACAAAACATCAAACCTTAAACTCATGCACCTCCTCTTCCATTTCTTCTATTAGGTTCATGTGTTCGACCTCAGCATCAACAAATACAAGGCCCTCTGCCAGCAAAAAGTGGTGTCGAGGAAGACCAAGCTCTTCAACATTAAATTCAACCCTGTTCATCCCATCATCATCGTAGGCGATGGCCGCGGCCATGTCACCAGCCTCAAGCTCTCTCCCAATCTCCGCAAGAAGCCTAAGGTAAGAGATGAAAAATAAAATCACATTCTTAATCAGTGCTGTGCTCTTTTTTAAGCAATTATGTGAAGTTGAACTCTTTCCAAGAGTTCAAGAGTTCATGAGTCCCTTGTTTGTTCTGAACAGTTAAACTGCCCGCTGTTCTTCAGAAAAATCCTTCTGGCCCCACAAATTCTTGTTTTTTCATCTTTTTTGTGTATTTGAACCCTTTCCAACAACGACTGTATGGTTTTGAGATCCATCTTTTCACACTGAGGACAACTGAGGGACTCATATGCAACTATCACAGAAGATTCAAATGAACTTTTTGAATTGAATATTATTGTAAATTTAACATAGTTTGTCTTCTGGGAAACATCAGTGTCTTCTGTAGCTTCTAAAGGGCAGTACAAAATGAAAACTGAACCCTGTTCTTTAGAAAAAACCTTCAGGTCCCACAAATTCTTTAATTGATAAGTATTCTTGTGTATTTGAACTCTTTCCAGCAATGATGGTATGATTTTGAGATCCATCTTTTCACACTGAGGACAACTGAGGGACTCATATGTAACTATTACAGAAGATTCAAATGCTCACTGATGCTCCTGAAAGAAAAACGATGCATTTGGATCTTTTTGAATTTAAAGATTAGGGTAAATGTAACTTATTTTTTCTTCTGGGAAACATCAGTATCTTCTGTAGCTTCTAAAGGGTAGTACAAAATGAAAACTGAACCCTGTTCTTTAGAAAAAACCTTCAGGTCCCATAATTTTTATTTTTTATTTTTTATTGGTTTTTCAGCATTTTTGCATATTTGAACCCTTTCCAACAATCACTGTATGGTTTTGAGATCCATCTTTTCACACTGAGGACCACTGAGGGACTCATATGCAACTATTACAGAAAGTTCACTGATGCCCCAGAACGAAAAATGCATTAAGAACATTTTGAATTTAGGGATTATGGTAAATTTAACTCATTTTGTCTTGTGGGAAACCTCAGTATCTTCTGTAGCTTCTGAAGGGCAGTACTAAATGAAGAAAATGCGATATTTAGGCAAAATAAGAAAAATGTACATATCTTCATTCTGTTCAAAAGTTTTCACCCCCATCTCTTAATGCATTGTGATTCCTTCTGAAGCATCAGTGAGCTTCTGTAATAGTTGCATATGAGTCCCTCAGCTGTCCTCAGCGTGAAAATTTGGTTTTCAAAGTCATACAGTCATTGTTGGAAAAGGTTCAATTACACTGAAATGCTGAAAAACCAAAGAATTTCACAAACAAGGGACTCATAAACAAAAATTTTACACATCTTCATTCTATTCAAAAGTTTACACCCCCCGGCTCTAATGTGGTGCTGTAGTATCAGACAAATGTCATGCGAGATTGGAGCGAGTCTGACACCTCTCTCATTACCTTCACCGGTCAAGATAGAAATGTTTAAATGAGAAGTGTTTGTGATTGTTTGTGGCACCAGCAGCTAATTCATCTCTTCCTTTGTATTTCTGTCTTTGGCTCTACAGGATAAGAAGGGTCAGGAGTTGCCAATGAGCCTGGAGGTGGAAATAGCAAAGATGGAGCAACTGTTAAGCTTACTGAGATAGCCTGGCAACAAACAGCAGAACGGAGGCACAGTAAGACCACAACAAAAAATGTAAATGTAAACATTTTAATCTGTTTCCTAGAAATGTGAGAGTAGTCAAAAATAGTCTTACAGCACATCTATAACTTTCATAAATCTACTGTTTAAGCCAACAAACACAATAAAACATTACAATTCCTCTTTCAGACAGTTCTTGCACTACTTGACTTTTTATTCATTTTCACCTACTCACCCTCATGTCGTTCCAAACCTGTAAGACCTTCGTTCATCTTCCGAACACAAATTAAGATATTTTTTGATGAAATCCGAAAGCTTTCTGACTGAGATTTAACTGAGATGTTCTCAGACCCAGAAAGGTAGTAAGGTCATTGTTAAAATAGTCACATGGTTCAACCGTAATTTTACAAAGCTATGAGAAAACTTTTTGCGCACAAAGAAAACCAAAATAACTACTTTATTCAACAATTCTTTTTCTTCCGCCATTATTGCGAGTAGGCAAGAACTTCCTTATTATATTGGAATTCATAGAAAGTTTTAGTTAACCCATGTTGAGTCCAACTAGTTTAGTAAAGACACAACACGTATAATATTTTTAATTAGACGTTTAATTTGATTGAAAGACAAAACATCAAAGAACAACCCACAAAGTAGAACAGATGACTTTTTCATTTCCTTAAAAATAAGACAAAATATGATGAGAGAACAGTCCTTCTCTTTGAGATGGCGAAAGAAGGAAACCAAAAGGCAGAGTGGAGGTAAAAAGGTGTCGGAACTGACGTCATCCCTCACAATCCACTTTCAAATGCTCCGATTTGAATTTTTCCCGCTTCAAATTAACATTTACACAATGTATACAACAGCCCACAGAAAGAGGAAGGAAGGGAGGATATATAAGCAAGGGATAAAATTACATTTGTACAAAAATAGATTTTTTCCTATAATTTTCTCAACTTTTTTTTTAAAGGTCCCATCTCTGTGACGACTGAAGCAGTGACTGTGTCAGGGTCAAAGTTTATCCTCACTAGTTTAAAAGGGAGAAAAAGTGGCTAAGCAAACACGTTCCTTTAGATGTTTTTGAGGTTTTGTGAACATAAAATGATTCAGAAGTCAAGGAGCTGGTGTAAGATCTTTTCTTAGGGCTCTGAACTGCTGGTATTAGTCTAAAATTTTCCTTTTCTCTTTTTCTGTGTGTATTTCAAGGCTGAACACAAAAGCTTCAGCAATTAAAAACATTTCTAGTATCTGAGAATAAACAGCAACAACAGTGCAATTAGGCCTGGTTTTAGTCAATTTAAGAAAAACACTTGGCTCCCTTAACAACATTTAAAGAATGGATTTATATACTTTCATATTTAGAAATATACACACATTTACATATAGACAAAATATAGCTTTATGTTATAAAGCATTTGCGTATGTATTAATTCTATCTAGTTATCATTTCAGCATTACTCCATTTCCAACAGGAGAAAGTTTTTGATCTCAAAAACCTGCATATGGCTTCAAGATACTGGTGGTTCCATTAAAAAGTCTAGCGAAGCCAATAACAATTAAGTAAGAGGACGAAAAGCTGACTTTCAGAGACACATCCTAATAAACGTATTGACTGAAATTGGTTGGGCTTCACTCTGAATAAACCATCTCGAGTGATCTAAATCAAGATATTGCTGGAGACCCTTGTGAGACTGCACTCAAACAAAAACAAACATCGATAATATCACGTAAAAGTGCCATTTTTCATCCAATTAAATACTTGTACAAAATTCAAGTAATGTTGCAGTGCTGCATCTCCACCGCTAGGTGGAAGTCTCAGCTCTCCCATTGCCTCAGCATTATTTGCTCTCTCTACAGTCGTGGCCAAAAGTTTTGAGAATGACACAAATATTAGTTTTCACAAAGTTTGCTGCTCAACTGCTTTTAGATCTTTGTTTCAGTTGTTTCTGTGATGTACTGAAATATAATTACAAGCACTTCATACGTTTCAAAGGCTTTTATCGACAATTACATGACATTTATGCAAAGAGTCAGTATTTGCAGTGTTGGCCCTTCTTTTTCAGGACCTCTGCAATTCGACTGGGCATGCTCTCAATCAACTTCTGGGCCAAATCCTGACTGATAGCAACCTATTCTTTCATAATCACTTCTTGGAGTTTGTCAGAATTAGTGGGCTTTTGTTTGTCCACCCGCCTCTTGAGGATTGACCACAAGTTCTCAATGGGATTAAGATCTGGGGAGTTTCCATGCCATGGGCCCAAAATTTCAACGTTTTGGTCCCCAAGCCACTTAGTTATCACTTTTGCCTTATGGCACGGTGCTCCATCGTGCTGGAAAATGCATTGTTCTTCACCAAACTGTTGTTGGATTGTTGGAAGAAGTTGCTTTTGGAGGGTGTTTTGGTACCATTCTTTATTCATGGCTGTGTTTTTGAGCAAAATTGTGAGTGAGCCCACTCCCTTGGATGAGAAGCAACCCCACACATGAATGGTCTCAGGATGCTTTACTGTTGGCATGACACAGGACTGATGGGAGCGCTCACCTTTTCTTCTCCGGACAAGCCTTTTTCCAGATACTCCAAACAATCGGAAAGAGGCTTCATCAGAGAATATGACTTTGCCCCAGTCCTCAGCAGTCCATTCGCCATACTTTTTGCAGAAGATCGATCTGTCCCTGATGTTTTTTTTTGGAGAGAAGTGGCTTCTTTGCTGCCCTTCTTGACACCAGGCCATCTTCCAAAAGTCTTGGCCTCACTGTGCGTGCAGATGCGCTCACACCTGCCTGCTGCCATTCCTGAGCAAGCTCTGCACTGGTGGCACTCCGATCCCGCAGCTGAATCCTCTTTAGAAGACCATCCTGGCGCTTGCTGGACTTTCTTGGACGCCCTGAAGCCTTCTTAACAAGAATTGAACCTCTTTCCTTGAAGTTCTTGATGATCCTATAAATTGTTGATTTAGGTGCAATCTTAGTAGCCACAATATCCTTGCCTGTGAAGCCATTTTTATGCAACGCAATGATGGCTGCACACGTTTCTTTGCAGGTCACCATGGTTAACAATGGACGAACAATGATTTCAAGCATCACCCTCCTTTTAACATGTCAAGTCTTCCATTCTAACCCAATCAGCCTGACATAATGATCTCCAGCCTTGTGCTCGTCAACATTCTCACCTGAGTTAACAAGACGATTACTGAAATGATCTCAGCAGGTCCTTTAATGACAGCAATGGAATGCAGTGGAAAGTTTTTTTCGGGATTGAGTTAATTTTCATGGCAAAGAAGGACTATGCAATTCATCTGATCACTCTTCATAACATTCTGGAGTATATGCAACTTGCTATTATAAAAACTTAAGCAGCAACTTTTCCAATTTCCAATATTTATGTAATTCTCAAAACTTTTGGCCACGACTGTACAAACTGCTGGAGACCCGAATCTTGGTCCTGGCGGTGTAACGTCGTTCACAGGTGGTCTTCATTGCCAGATTTTGAAAATCAACCTCACTATGGACAGTCTTTGGGAAACAAAATGCTAAATGCATAGTTTAGCAGCAGCAGCAGCATACAGAAAGAAAGAAAATGCTGAAGATGGCAAATTACAGACATTGGAAACAAAAAGGCAGCCCCAAAAACACAACAATGGGACTTGAAACATGAGGTTAAGTGCTTAGAAACATCCTAATGATAACACACATTTGCAAGACCGGACTGCATGAGATGGAGTGGACGGGCGACACAAAGGACTTGATATACCGTGACTGAAAGAGAGGTAACGGCAGACATTCTGAAAAAATACAGGATACCAATACTGAATTGGTTGTAATAAACTGTACAAGTGAAAACCACTTGAGGTGAATTGGTATACAGACAAGACACAGTGGGTGACTTATAAGTGGCGGGATGTCCACTATAAGCGGCTTTAGTTTGCGGCGTTCACGTTCAGCATCATGGGCTCTGTGAGAACAGCCAGGTTGGATTTTTAAAAGCTTATGTTGAGTGCATAATGAAAAAGTGTGAACTCAAGAGTGGCTCATTAGACGCTGACCTCAGCCGTTCCGTCATGTTTGATCCTGAAGTTACGTCCTTATTGCGCGGGGTGAACTGGGAGAAGGAACGCGGTCTGTGACGGTTCCTTCGTTCAGAGCAAACACTTTTGAAATGACGGTAATTACAAGAATATTCTATCAGGAACTTGAGGGAAAAATGGCAATTTGTGCAGGATTGTAATCGCAAAAACTCCCATCAGGGGCTGAAACACATTGTTTGTGTTAGAAACCCGATTATTACCCGCATTATCATCTCCCATAAGTCTTCATGTGCCTAGACACGCCAGCCCAGGAAGGCCCTAACCAATCCTGAATGAGGCTGATTACAGCCTTGGATTCCTCCCGTAAGACCCATTACATCCTAACATACACAACCCTACAAGATTTCCGTAATTACCTATTGTTTTTTTTTTCATATGTACCCATTGAAGGATTGTTTGATACACCCGTGTCCACTGTTGCCTGTGGGCTTGAAGTCCGTTGTCATCTTTTTTTTTCTTACGTGTTATATATATTTATATCTTTATACAAAGTATAAAACAGACCCATGGACGCCATCTGTGTATTGTTGAGCGGCATTTCTGAAAGTTCCTTTGCTCTGGCAAATGGTGTCACTTGTTCAGTTTCTAGGGGCCTTTAGGGTGGCAGACCTTTGCGTCCCCCTGGCGACAGGAGGCCGGTATGTCATTATGTCATTTGGTGGGGCGCCTCTAGCATCTCCATGAGGAAGGTGTCTATGGGCGTATCCCCTATGAGCTTGAAGAAGAACAGATGCTCCAAACACTTCAGTCCAATGGAACGCAGGGCAGGGAGCCGCAGCAACAGCTTAGCAAACCTGTACATGAAAACATAATCAAACGTCACAAAAAAAAAAAAAAACCACAAAAGAGAGATAAAACTGATAGCTCTTTGATTGTGACTCTGACAGTCTGACAACGTTTGAAGTCAGATAAGACTTGGAAAGTATGAAGCTATGAAACGTTCTTCAAAAAATATTGAAATATATATATATCATCCAGGTCTGATGGGTACTGCAGTGGTGCAGAAGGACAGGAAGTGGTTTATGTACCTTCCAGGTTGTTCAGGGTACTTCTGTTTGCAGTAGGCTTCCAGAGAAGCATAGACCTTCTCTCTCAGCGCCTCCACCTCACCTGGGTTTGACAGGCCTTTGGAGTCTGAAATAGTAGAAGATGCATAACAAAGTTAAGTTTTCGGAGTAGGAACTGTACTTTAGTGCTCCAGCACATCCTTAAGCACACGGCGTTCTAATGGAACCGAACCAATGTCTTCAAAATACTGAATGTTTCTCAATTCCTAACACTAATTCTGCTTTTGAAAGTCTCTAATTAGGAAAATGACAGCGAAGGAGAGACAGAGGAGAGGTCTGTCCTCAGAGAATAAGCACTGCGCTGGACTTATCCTCATTAATGAATGGGAGATCATTTCATGGCAGTGATGGTGGGGTTTCTCTTTATTCTGGTGTACAAAGGCCAATGTTGAACAGATATAATAGAAATTGACAGGAAATTATTGGACACTGAGCAGGTGAATGGGATTAGGGAACATCACAAGCAATTTAAAATCGCATACAATATTGATTTCAAGAACTTAATGGTCCACTGAAGTGCTTTGAAAAGCTGCGTTATTCTATGTGTTGACGTAATTTCAACCGAAACAGGAAGACAATGCAGGACATACGCAGCAGAAAATACTAATTCTATGAACAAGTGACTGATTTCAGCCGCAACTTCAGCGTGTAGGGGGCGGGACGCTTTGGAGAACATTTGTTCTAGAGAACATTTGATTGGACAGAAAGTTTAATGAGAAGCTGTGTGCAGTGCACACAGCATTACACAGCAAGTTTATGAGTTGGCTTCAATACGCTGAGTTTTCCACCAACTGGCAACCCGGGGTGTCAAATTAATTGGTTTTGTTTGTAACCTTAGCATGTTTTGTAATCTGTAAATATATTATGGTGTTTATATGCTTTGGTACAGTCAAAAAATGACATACAACACCTTAAAGCTATAAGTCTTTAGATTTTAATCATTAGAAACATTTTTGACTGGTAGCATCATGGGGGTAGTACCTGGGTTGAAAAGGACGATGGCTCGAAGGCACCCTAGCTCTGTTTTATCCATCTGCATGTCTCTCATCTTGGACACCAACTCTGTTAGCACTCTGAATATAAGAGAAAACAAACAGGTTAAGACTAAAAATGGATTGAATAATGCCATTTTAGGATGTCATGATCAATATATGAGAACACAGTCTCCCTTTTCTCACACTAAATGAAAATACATCATAAAACAAGACATTGTTAACTCTCTAAGGTCTAAACATTTTTTTTAAACCTAGAAAATGTCTTTTTAATTAAAAATTTTATTTTGTTGTTTTTACTTCATTTTATATTGTAGAATTGTTATTATTATTACTAGTATTTATTTATTTATTTTTAGTTTTACATGTAATTGTAAAAACCTTGATGTTCAAATGTTAAAAAAAAAAGAAATTAAAAAAAAAGGTTGCACCGCTTAAAAATGGCCCAGTTGATTTTTATAAACAAAGGAAACTGCAACAAAATCAGCTGTTGGGAAATGAGACACGTGGACAGATACTACTATATTACTGCTCTAACTGGCAGTGACTGTCAAATATCAATATGTGACCCTGGACCACAAAACCAGCCATAAGGTTAAATTTTACAAAACTGAGATATATACATCATATGAAAGCTCAATAAATAAGCTTTCTATTGATGTGTGGTTTGTTAGGATAGGACAATATTTGTCTGAGATGCATCTATTTGAAAATCTGAAATCTGAGGGTGCAAAAAATCAAAATACTGAGAAAATCACCTTTAAACTTGTCCAAATTAAGTTCTTAGTAATGCATATTACTATTCAAAAATTACATTTTGATATGTTTACAATAGGAATTTTACAAAAAATCTACATGGAACATGATCTTTACTTAATTTCCTAATGATTTTTGACATAAAAGAAAAATCAATAATTTTGACCCATACAATGTATTTTTGGCTATTGCTACAAATATACCCCAGCGACTTAAGACTGGTTTTGTGGTCCAGGGTCACATATTGTCTCAATAAAATGTCTAGATTGGCATCACTTCCTCTGATCCAGAGGGTGACGTCTCCTTCTACAGTCTTGGCCTCTGTGTGACCGTGTGACGCCATACACACTGGTGTGAGGCAACCTCGTTCCCACTCTTAACACACACACTAATTGAATTGGCCTCTTGGAACAATAAGTGGAGGGGTGGGGAACTTCAGCCCAGTGTTTAAGTCGAGCATCCACTTCATTTGTGGCACGGCTGTCACTAGCAGGAGAGCTGATAAAGAAACATTATCAGGGCTGCGCATCTTAATGCAAGCGGCATTAACACTGAAATCCATTCTTCCAGGAGTCAGGCGTATTCTAATCGGTAAAGCTGCCTCTGGCGCTGAGAGCGGAGTGGAGTCTTGAACCACGGTGCTGCAGACCTAACAGGGGATGTTAATGTCCAATTACCGTGAATACAGATTTTTTGTTACAGTCATGACTTTCTTAATCAGTATTTCTCTTGTTTTTCAGTAACAATATCCTCGAATACAGTTGAAGTCAAAAGTTTACATACACCTTGCAGAATCTGCAAAACGTTAATCATTTTAGCAAAATAAGCGGGATCATACAAAATGCATGTTATTTTTTTTATTTAGTACTGACCTGAATAAGATATTTCACATACAAGATGTTTACATATAGTCCACAAAAATAAAAATAATAGTTGAATTTATAAAAATGACCCCGTTCAAAAGTTTACAAACACTTCTTAATACTGTGATGTTCCCTGAATGATCCACAGCCGTGTTTTTTTATTTAGTGATAGTTGTTCATAAGTCCCTTGTTTGTCCTGAACAGTTAAACAGTTCTTTGATTTTTCAGCATATTTTGTGTATATTTTTGTGTATCATTTTCTATGATCCCTCTAATTTTGCTAAAATAATTAACATTTTGCAGCTTCTGCAAGATGTATGTAAACATTGACTTCAACTGTAAGTTGTAAATAAGACATGTTTTCAGTAAATATGCATGGTATAACAAAAAGGTAGCTAGTAGCTTTATTGCACAGCATTGTTCAGGTTTTTGTGGGCAGAGATACAGAATAAAGCCCTTGGCGTCACTGGGTATATCCTCCATATTTTTTGATTTCATCATAAATGACACACAAATGGATTTCCTTTAACATTTTCTGTCTGAGCACTCGACCATTTCTGCATGACCTCTGTTGCCAGCATGGATGCATATTTAATGAATATCGATGTAAATCGATAGAAAGCTCGCTTCTCGCTGCCCTTCTGTCTCAGCGTTCCGCTGGCAGAAATGTCAAGGTTTTCTCTTCTGCCCTTGTCATGAAAATTTCTAGTATGATCATCTCTTTGAATACGTTCCATATAGCCAAAGCTTCATATATTATCAAAAACAAAACATATAATATTAATAAGTATTATATGTATTATTTAAAGGGATAGTTCAGCCAGAAATTAACACTCTATCTTTAATTACTCACCCTTATGTCATTCCGAACCTGTAAGACCTTTGTTCATTTTCGGAACAAAAATTAAGATGTGTTTGATGAAATCTGAGAGTTTTCTGACCCTGCATAGACAGCAATGCAACTGACACGTTCAAGGCCCAGAAAAGTAGTAAGGACACCTTACTACTTCTTTGCGCACAAAAAGTATTCTCATAGTTTCATAAAATGACTACCTTTCTGGACCTTGAATGTGTCAGAAAGCTCTCGTATTTCATCAAAAATATCTTAATTTTTTTGTTCTGAATATGAACGAAGGTCTTAAAAGTTTGGAATGACATGAGGGTGAGCCCTTTTTAGATTTTGGTTTTGGATTATAGATTTTGGTTTTAATAGGTCAGGTAAATTGAAACACAATGGTGATCCACAAGGTGGGCCAATATTATAAGTATCTTTCCAACCTGTCAAATATGGCTCCTACTCCGGCACTGTGGGCGCTGTTCCGGTGCACGTGCAATCCTGTGGCCAACAGTATCCCATCTTTCACTGCTATCGAACGATGTGAAAATGACGCAATGAGGAGCTCATTCCATCCTGAGAGAGACACATGAAATCATCATTAAACATTTCACACAGAAAGAGTGAATGAAGCCAGCATCTGAGTGACAGGGCTCCTTTAACTAGTCTGCCTAGCAACTACCCCACTCCCCTCATTTCCCCAGAGTTGAGCTTGGGAAAAGCTGAGATGTTTTCATCTGTGAGACAGCAGAACTAAAGGGGTTATTTATAGAAAACCTGAGAGCACAGAGAGAGAACGAGAGAAGACCTTCTCAACATGCTCTTCAGCTTGTTCTGAGAAGATAAGCATGACTTGCTAATACAATGGGCCATAAAGGAAATTAAAAGCGAAGCAGTTTATTCGTAGAATGGTGGTCTACTGAGCATCTATTTGTCTTGGTCGTACTTTGTCAACTTCTTAGAAACTCACTCGTAAATCTCTTGCGACAGAACAACTGACTTTCCTCAAATCAGTGGTGTACTGTAACTAAGTGAGGACACCTGCCCCTTTTACTTAGCACTATATTACCCATGGAGACTTTATCCCCCCCCTTTTTTAATATTTTACGTTCATTTTCATATAAAAGCACTTTTCTGAAACCTTATGCCGCGTAAAAACCACGTCGCATTCCCTCACCTTTTTCAAAACCAAAATAACTGCCAACCCAGACAGCATTTTTGGGGATCAAAGTTATATTTAGAACCTAGAGTCTAGTCTATGTGGGTAGCACACTAGCTTAAAGATACAACAGTAGAAACTATATAGCTAATTAACAAATATCTAATGCCAATACATTTTCCAAATACACACTACCAGTCAAAATTATTAATTTTAGTTTTTTAAAGAAGTCTCTTCTGCTCACCAAGCCTGCATTTATTTGATCTAAAATACAGCAAAAGCAGTAATATTGTGAAATATTTTTTACCATTAAAAATAACTTCTTTCTATTTGAATCTACTTTCAAATGTATTTTTTTCTGTGATCAAAGCATCATTACTCCAGTCTTCAGTGTCACATGATTCTTCAGAAATCATTCTAATATGCTGATTTTCTGTTCAAGAAACATTTTTATTATTATAACTATTATTATTATTTAAAACAGTTGAGTACGTTTTTTTCAGGATTCTTTGATGAATAGAAAAATCCACAGATCAGCATTTATCTGAAATAAAAAGTACACTATACAGAAATTAACACTTTCATTAAGCAGGGATGCTTTAAATGGATCAAAAGTGATGATAAACACATTTATAATGTTACAAAAGATTTCTGTTTCAGATAAATGCTGTTCTTCTGAACTTTCTATTCATCAAAGCAACCTGAAAAATTCTATTCAGCTTTTTTGAACATATACTAATACACTAATAATAATGTTTTTTGAGCAGAAAATCAGAATATTAGAATGATTTCTTAAGGATCATGTGACTGGAGTAATGATGCTAAAAATAAGCTGGAAAAATTACAGGAATAATTTACATTTTAAAATATATTCAAATAGAAAACTGTGCAGTCTAGATAGGCACCAAACTAAGTTTTGAAACACACCCACAGTAGCAGCTGAACTTTCAAAACTAATTAAATGTGACCCTGGACCATAAAACCAGTCAAAGGAGACATCCTACTGAATAAATAAGCTTTCCATTGATGTGTGGTTTGTTAGGATAGGACAATATTTGGCTGAGATACAACTATTTAAATATCTGGAATCTGAGGGTGCAAAAAATCTAAATACTGAGAAAATCACTTTTAAAGTTGTCAAAATTAAGTACTTAGCAATGTATATTACTAATCAAAAAATACATTTTAATATGTTTACAGTGGGAAATTTACCAAATATCTTTATGGAACATGATCTTTACTTAATATCCTAATGAATATCCTAAAGAAAAATAGATAATTTTGACCCATACAGTGTATTTTTGGCTATTACTACAAATATACCTGTGCTACTTAAGACTTAAAGGAGAACTCCGGTGTGATTTTGACCTAAAGTGTATTGAATCATGATACCGAGTGTGAACGTACCTTGCATATCTCATCTCGTCTTGTCCACTGCTGTCCGAAATCTGGGGTCAGTTAGCCGATGCTCACAACAGCTTGTCAATGATATTCAATCGGGCATCGAAGGAGCCATGTAAATAAATCACTGTTTTACGCCATTTACGAGGCACAAAGTAGCTCCACACTTCATCGGTAGACTTCCAAGGGCCCTGACATTTAAAACGAGACATTGAGAACTTAGAAAAAGCACCGGTAGTTTATTTACAAGTAGATTTATACAGACAGTAACCGCAAGAAGTTTAGCGCCCGCCGCCATCTTAAATGTAGTCACGATAAGTCGAGTGTCGAGCACCAAGGAAACTACAACCTGGTACGTTGATAAGCTGATAAATTCCTTGCTGATCGACA
>NC_133379.1:27500862-27524259 GCF_049309525.1 Garra rufa
TTTTTATTGTCTGCTTAAACTATATTATTGTTGCGTGACAACAGAGAGGGGAAAAAGCAGTCTGGATTTACAGACGAACAAGACGTCTGCAAGCTCTAGTGATATATGTCTGTTGTTATTATTTTAACAATGTTCTTACTAACTTTCTAGGTCTTGAATGTTTCAGTTGCATTCAGACTTCTTTCGGATATCATCAAAATGATCTTAATTTGTATTCTGTAGATGAATGAAGGTCTTACGGGTTTGGACCAACAAGAGCATAAGTAATTAATGAGAGAATTTTCATTTTTAGGTGAACTGTCCATTTAAATTATAGAATAACATATATTTGTAATACATATTTTGAACAAAATAAAGCAAAAAAAAAAAAAAAAAAAGAGCAAACGAGACCATATTCTCCTCCTCTTTAGGCAGCCCTTCCCTGCCTAACTGGAGGCATGTTACTAACGCCTGTTTAACTCCTGTTCTAGGTCACCATGAGATGAACACACTTCATTCAGCTTGGCCAAACCCCAACCATTAAGCAGCAGTGGCGGCCCATTCATGAGCTGCACTCCCGGGCCGAGGTCCTCTGATTAATTAGCACACGGGGCAGTGGCTTCTAAAAGAGCACAGACAGAAGGGGAGCTCCGGGGACAGCGGGAGGGAGCCGCTTGAGCGGGGGAGACGATACCTCTGACTGCCGGCCAAGAAAGCGCGACACATTCCAGTAAAGTGTCTCCCTGCTGTCCAACTCTAGACTGCATCATTATTTTCTTTAATATCCTGTATTAAACCATCATCTACCACCAGCAGGATGAGTTAGACTGTAAACTATGAGAATAACTGTCAGCGCACACGCTGAGGATTTTGGCAGTTTAAGACGCAATGTTACTGTTTGCCTGGGAGCTATAGCGAATGATTATACTTAATGTGGTGATATTTATGACATCTATTGACTGTAACATGAAAATAATTATTTGTTTATTAGTATCGGACGCATTTTTTTAAACTTTCAGTTGTGTTTAATACACAACATCACCAATTTAGCCTGGGACCTACAGCGAAGGTTAAAACCAATGATACATCTTTTAAAATGCTCAGATTTGTGGAGTTTAAATTCAACAAGAGGAATTAGATTAAACCAATATAGTTCCTTTTTGTTGAATTTAAAATAATACATAAAACTCACATTGGATAAACAATTCATCCTAGAGTTCTTAATAAAGAAATATAAATGAAATAAATATTCATTTATATTTCATTTTATATTTAATACAAAAATAATTCAACATTTTTGTATGTAAGCATCTGATATGATAGATGCCATGCAAGGCTTTTTTAAAGTGGCTTCTTCTGCTCATCAAAAGTACAGAAAATAACAGTAATATTGTGAAATATTATTACAGTTTAAAATAACAGTTTTCCATTTTAATATACTGTAAAATATATTGTCATCATCCATTACTGTTTTCATCCAAACTGTTTTTGCTGCTTAATATTTTTTGGAACCTGTGATATTTTGTTAGTATTCTTTGATGAATAAAAAGTTAAAAAGAACAACATTTATTGAAAATAAAAATATTTACTAACAATATAAGACTTTACCATTCCTTTTTAATAATTAACAAATCCTTGCTGAAAAAAAGGAATGCCTTGAAAAAAATCCAAATAAATAAATAAAATAAAATAATTAATTACCAACCCCAAACATTTGAATGGTAGTGTATTTTTTATCAAAGGATCCTGGACAGGTTCCAAAAAATATTAAACAGAAACTGTTTTAAATATTGATTATAAATCAGCATATCAGAATGATTTCTGAAGGATCATGTGACACTGAAGACTGATGCTGAAAATCAGCTTTGCATCATAGGAATAAATTGTTTTAAAGTAAATTAAAATAGTAAACCATTATTTTAAATTGCAATATTATTTCATAATACTACTTTTTTAAAACTTTTCGTATTTTTGATAAAATAAATAAAAACTTTGATGAGCATAAGAGACTTTAAAAAAACATTTAAAATCCTAAAACTTTTGAACAGTAGTACAGTATTTATATTGTCAAATTTAAAATTATTCAGACACCAGATATCATTTTTGATGGGTTTTTTTTACTAGTTGGGTGCAGGACACTATAGTTAATTTATAGTAAACTGTGACATATTATACCCAAAATATGGGGTCCAAAAATGATTCAGACACTTTGACCTGACCATGTTTTGCTTAAGTGTTTTTTCTTTAATTGCTAATGCATCTTTTTACACCACAGACTGGACAAAATGAAGCATTGCTTGGTAATTGATCAACAAATTATTGATAGTTGTGTAAATATTGTTATACTTGCAGTGAATTTTTGAACACCTTTCTATCAAAGTTATCTGACATTATTAAGATGAATTTGTTCTGACACAGTTTACCTCTTGAGTTCTTGTCATATTACCATTTAGCAAATAAACTGTGATAATGTAAGAAAAGTTGAAGGTGGCTGAATACATTTTGGGTTGACTGTATGTACAGTACTTCTTTCCTCAAAAATCTTGGTTATTTTAAATGTCAACCTAAATTTGAACAAATTTGCAATTGTACATAAACTACAAAAAAAAAAAAAAGTCCAAGGAATAACACTAAAAAGCTGAAATGTAAAAAAAAATCTAAATATTTTAAAAACAATAACTACTTTGATCACACAGTTAAATATAATAATGAACAATATAAATAATAACAATAAAGCAATAATAACCTTGGTTCACCCCTGTTCGCACAAAAAGAAAAAAAAAACGGGCCCCCTGCTGGAGATACAATGTGACGAACCAACAAAGATAGCGATTCAAAGACTGAGTGCTTTCTAATGTAAAGCCTGGCAGCTTCTCCCTCATGACAGGCCTTACGTTCTCCCTCGTCTCGCTACCTTTCCCCAAACGTCGGCCCTCTGTTCCCACACATCTTCATCTTCCCGAAATAACCCCCATTTACTCACATAACAGCTTCTAGAACATTTTCGCTTCGGTACAGAGCAGTCCCAAAAGACGCACTCAACCGCCCCAACTCTCTCTCTCCTCCTCCTGTTCTACCACTCTTCCTCCACGAGAAAACTCTCCTCGGTGGCTGACGGCAGGCTGAAAGCTCCCGGGGACTGTCAGAGTATTTCATTATTCAAACAATGCTGGAAAGTGGAGCCAATGATCACTTTAGTGGTGCTGATTTGTCATGGTGACTAGACGAGGGAGAGAGACTTCAGAGCGCACAGGTAAATTCAACAACTTTATCTTACTCTGCTTCTCGCAAGGAATTACCAACCAAAACTCCATTAAAACAGATTAAGAAGTTGGATGCGTAGCTGAGTGGTTAACATACGTGCTCCGACAAAGTGAGCCTTAAAGTTGGAATCGTAGCCTAGTGGTTAGCACACATTTCAACGGTTTGAGTGATGGACAAGATGTAAGCCATTTTCAGGATGTAATTCCAAGGCCGCTTTTGAAGGAGACTTGGAAATAGGACAACCTTTGTCGCCTTTGATTGTTTGATTATAAAATGTTTTTGCTACTCTTTATTGACAGAACAAAACCGAAAAGACAACTAATTATTTGGGGACAGACAGAGTTTCTTGTATGAGCTACTAGAGGTGATCACTGAAAATGAAATGTCACTTACTGAATTTGAGGGCATTGGTACATTGGTCTCAATGTAAGTCTCCGTCTTGGGCTCCACAGCAAGCTCCGCTTCCAGGATCTTCTCTACAGGCATGTCTTCGTTCGCACTGCTTGTTGACTCCACCTCGTTCTCGTTGCGGTCCTTGGCTCGTTGGCGCTCCTCCTGGACGGCTGTATGTAACAATACTAGTCACGGTCACTACAGTTGGCCAATCAAAAAGTCAACACATACACACTGATATCAAGCATATACAGTTGAGGTCAAAAGTTTACATACACCTTGGAGAATCTGCAAAGTGTTAATTATTTGATCAAAATAAGAGGGATCATACAAAATGGATGTTGTTTTTTTATTTAGTACTGACCTGAATAAGATATTTCACCCAAAAGAGGTTACAGATTTTGTCCACAAGAGAAAATAATAGTATAAAATAATATACTGATGTTTTGTTTTTATTTGTTCATGAGTCCCTTGTTTGTCCTGAACAGTTAAACTGCTTGCTGTTCTTCAGATAAATCCTTCAGGTCCCACAATTTCTTTGGTTTTTCAGCATTTTTGTATATTTGAACCCTTTCCAACAATGACTGTGTGATTTTGTGATGTTAACTTTTGACTTCAACTGTACTTTTTGATCCCTAAATATAACAGACTCTCAAATATGGATCATCCCCTTCATAAAATATAATGTATTTTAGTATAGTAAAAAGATTATTTTAACAATGTCCTTACTATCTTTTTGGGCCTTGAACATGTCAGTTGCGTTGCCGTTTATGCAGATTTAGAAAACTCTCAGATTTCATAAAAAATATCCCAATTTGTGTACTGAAGAAGAACGAAGGTCTTATGAGTTTGGAACGACATAAGGGCGAGTAATTTATGACAGAATTTTAATTTTTTTCATTACAATAAGATGAATATAATGTGTCTTAAAACTGTAAATGCAAGTATACTGACTACAACTTCCATGAATTAAATTGAGGAAATAAGCTTTTGTTTTTTCCAACTTTGTTGCATGACAGTAAGTGATGTTTTGTAACACATTTCATGTCTCTGTGGGTTCCTCCAACAGGCTTCAACAGATCAGACATTTGATCAGCTCAGAGAAACAGGAAGTGGTTAGTGTTGAACAGCCAGTCAGTCTCACTGTGGCCAGAGCTGTATTAACCACAATCCAAGCCCCTGTGGTTAGAGCGCGTATGTGCCGAGGACAGTTCATCCAAAAGACTCCAAACCTTGTCCCTATTCACAGCACATTCAAACACACAAACACTTAAACCTTCTCCTTTTCCTAACCCTTCGTTATTTTCCTCAACAGAGATTCACAGAGGTATCACCGCGGTGGAGGGGTTCCGAAACGAGGGGGGATTCTGCTTTACGGAAAACGCTGTCTGGAGGTCGGCCCAAGGGTAAAATACTTCTCCAGGAGTCAGGGAGAGGTGAGAGGGGCTGAAATCACGTTAGCTTTATTTCCCCTGGAGAAAAGGAGAGCATAAATTCATTTAATCCTGTTTTTCTGCAGATTCGCTCAGCTCTTTTTGGGACGAGCGTGGCCTCAGCTCTCCTGTGCCTCGGGGTACAACGCGAGCTTATGGGCTACAGAAACAGGCGAACGCAAGCAAATGATCATATCCTTGAAATAGGCCGTGATGATATAAATGAGGAAGACGAAAGGTTGTGTTAAGGTCATAGACAGTGGGTGTGAGAGCGAGACGTCATGTATGTATGATCGCAGTGCTCTCTCTTCGTCTACAGGGGGAGGATTTACTCTTTCGCATCAAACTAGAGCTAGAGATCTGGTTGGAGACTGGATGTTGGCTATGCAATCTACAGCCACAATAAATGATTTATATGGCCAAACTTGTCTAACTGCCTTGCAAAGACACTGACCTGAGTTCAACTTAGTGTTGTTTTAAACATCATAAATAGATAGAAATAGATAGATAGAATGATAGATAGAATGATAGATAGATAGAACGATAGATAGAACGATAGATGGAATGATAGAAAGATAGAACAATAGATAGATAGAATGATAGATAGATAGAATGATAGAGAGATAGAACAATAGATAGAATGATAGATAGAACGATAGATGGAATGATAGAAAGATAGAACAATAGATAGATAGAATGATAGATAGATAGAACGATAGATAGAATGATAGAGAGATAGAACAATAGATAGAACGATAGATAGAACGATAGATGGAATGATAGAACAATAGATAGATAGAATGATAGATAGATAGAACGATAGATAGAATGATAGATAGAACAATAGATAGAATGATAGATAGAACAATAGATAGAATGACAGATAGAACGATAGAATGATAGAACGATAGACAGAATGACAGACAGAACGACAGAATGATAGAACGATAGATAGAAAGATAATAACAGAACAATAGAATGATAGATAGAATGATGGAACGATAAATAGAATGACAGAATGATAGAACGACAGACAGAATGATAGATCAATAGAACGATATAGATAGAATGATAAATAGAATGATAGAACGATGGAACGATAGAACAATAAATAGAACAATAGAATGATAGATAGAATGATAGAATGATAGAACGACAGAATGATAGATAGAACGATAGAAAGAGAATAATAGAACAATAGAATGATAGATAGAATGATGGAACGATAAATAGAATGATAGAATGACAGACAGAACGATAGATCGATAGACCAATATATAGAACAATAGAATGATAGGAAGATAGAACAACAGACAGAACAATAGAATGATACGAATAGAATGAACGATAGAACGATAGAATGATAGATAGAACGATAGATAGAAAGATGGAACGATAGAATGATAGAACGATAGAATGATACATAGAATGATCGATAGAAAGATAAAATGATAGAACGATAGAATGAATGATAGATAGAATGACAGAACGATAGATAGATAGAATGATAGAAAGATAGAACAATAGATAAAGATAGATAGAACAATAGAATGATAGAAAGACAGAACGACAGAATGATAGATAGAACGATAGATGAAATGATAGATAAAACGATAGAATGATAGACAGATAGATAGAACGATAGAACAATAGATATATAGCACGATGGAACGATAGATGGAACGATAGATAGACTGATAGAATGATAGACAAATTGAACGATAGATAGATAGAACGATAGAACGATAGATAGATAGATAGACAACACTAAAAAATTAGAATATCTCATAAATCCAAAAGTATTCTCTCTGACTGAGGGGCAAAATATAGTCTCTCAGATCAATATTCCACCAGCTGTGTGCTAAAATCTTCTATTAGCATGCTTAAGTACTTTCACGTCTGCTTTTCTTGGGGACAAGTGTGCAAAAAGTGCTAATGCCCTCTTTTCTTCAGCGTGATAACCCACCCCTCACCTCTTCCTCTCTTTCATCTCGCTCTGCCTCAGGTGATGATTTGGGAAAAAAGATGGTCTTCTATATTTAGCGACAAAAAACACACCACTTTGACGAATCATTTCCTGTTTTCTCTCAGTATACTACCAGGAATCTTGAGTAGTCATCTCTCATCATGCGCAGAATAAACTCACTGACCATTTTCTGACTGTGAGCAGATCGACAGACTGAACGTCTAGCAAGAGCTAATTAAGCGTTGACCTGCAGTCTGTCTATTTAATGGCTGATTGAAGTAATACGACTGTTTCTTCTAGAGTCACACAGAGGTTAGATTGTTTCTAATAGCGAGTGCACAAAACATCTTACCCCATGGTGGAAAGCTCAGGTCAGTCAGTACAAAGAACAATGGACTTCAACCAAGTCCTTACATACTCTGACTAACACGAATAGGTGCTAAAGGGGCGTTTACGCAGCATTGATTTTATCGAAAGCTGGAGTAAATATTGCTTTAAAATTTTAGAGGGATAATGAAAAATCTTCTATCCTCAACTTCATGTGCTGTACCTTCTCTCTTCATACCCATGGCCAAACACTTCTGATAGCGGCAGTACTGGCAGCGGTTGCGCTGGCGTTTGTCGATCATACAGTCCTTGTTGTCTCGACAAGTGTAGGTCAGGTCCTTACGCACAGTCCTCTTGAAGAAACCCTTGCAACCCTCGCAGCTGTACACACCATAGTGTTTACCTGTAGAAAGAAAAAAAACACAAACACAAAAGCCTAAGGAGTTATGTTCAGGTCTACAATGGTAATAATTTATGAATCGTGGCTTGTGGGATTTTAAACCTATAACCTTTCAAGCTGAAGTGTGTTAAAATACCTTCTTCTATCCCAACTTTTGTAGTGTATGGAATGGAAACACTGTGGCTCTGTGCTGCTATGATGTTGCTAAAAAACTGTTTAAACCCAGCCTAAGCTGGTTTCCCAATCTTAATTAACTTGTTTAGCTAGTCAACCAGTTTAAGAGCTTTTAGACCATTTTTAAGCTGTTTTTCCATCCCAACCAGCCTTGTACAGGGACACTAGCACATCAGCTTTAGGCCAAACATCTATATAAACTAGACTAAGCTGGTTTAAGATGGTTTTCCAGCCTAATTTAGCTTGTTTAGCTAACCAACCAGTTGAAAAGTACCCAGAACCCTTCTAAAACTACCCAAAAGACAATTTTTACCAGGCTAGAAGACCAGGAAACCTGTTTTTTTAAGCAGTTTTTTTTTATCCCAACCAGCCCTGCACAGCACATTTGGAACTCAACTGTCTGTTTACATGTATAAAGTAGGTCTTCCAGCCTGATTTAGCTTGTTTAGCTGGACGACTAGCTGAGAAGTGCACAAAACTCTACTAAAACCACCTAAAAGACAATCTTGACTGGGCTAGAAGACCAGAAACCCAGCTTAGTTTTTAAGCTGTTTTTTCCACCTCAACCAGCCTTGAGCAAGCAGCAGTAAAATGTTATATGTTTGGGGCTAGTCTTATTTGGTTTAAGATGGTTTCCCAGTCAGATTTAGCTTGTTTAGCTAACCAACCAGTTGGAAAAGTACCCAAAAGACCTGTTAAACCACCCATAATACCATCTTGATTGGGCTAGAAGACCTGCTAAGACTAGAAAACCAGCATAGACTGGTATTTGAGCCATTTTTCCAATCCAACCATCCCTGCACAGTAACACTGGCCTAACAGCTTCCATTTGGAGCTGAACTGTCTGTTTGCACATATAAACCAGCCTAAGCTGGTTTTAGCCAGTTTCAGCTGGTCTCCCAGCCTGATTTAGCTTGTTTAGCAGGGCGACTAGCTGAGAAGTGCCCAAACCCCCTCTAAAATCACCCTAAAGACCATTCTGACGGGCTAGAAAACTGTCTGAGACCAGGAACCAAGCTTAGACTGTTTTTAAGCTGTTTTTTTCAGCCCAACCATCCTTAAGCAAGCAACAGTTGTAAAATTGTATACGGTTAGGGCTGAACTACTGGTTTACATGTAATACTATTGCCTAAGCTGCTCTTAGCTGGTTTAACATGATTTTCCAGCCTGATTCAGTTTGTTTAGCTAACAAACTAGTTGGAAAGTACCCAAAATCCTTCTAAAACCACCCAAAAGATCTTGAAAAACAACAGTGTAGATGGGTATTTAAGGTGTTTTCCCACTCTAACCATCCCTGCTGAACTGTCTGTTTGCACATATAAACCAACCTAAACCCCAAAAAGACCATCCTGACTAGGGATTAGACTGTTTTTAAGCTGTTTTTTTTTCACCCAACCAGCCTTCAGCAAGCAAGTGTTGCAAAATGTTGTACGTTTTGGGCTGAACTTTGGTTTACATGTGTGTTGGTACCTGACGAGCGGTCGCCGCAGATGGCACAGATGTGTTTGGTGAGGGAAAGCGGGGTGCCCGAGGGCTGGGCTGGCACCTTCATCACACCGTTGATGCCCAGTGGCGGCTTGATATCTTCTGAGCTGCTGACAGAGTTCATGGGCGAGTTCAGCTGCAAAACATAAGCAAACAAACAACACACATCATTTAGACACATGTCAACATAACGGCTCTAAGGAGCTGGGTGAAAGAAAGCCTGAGTTCCAAAAGGCCCTGACTTTTCTGTCAATTTCTTCAGAACAGGGCCAGACTCACCCAACAGACCAGCGTTGAGATTTCAAATTGATTTTGTGCCGCAAGACCGAGTTTTCTCTCATCTGATTACGCTCTCTCCCGCTTCCTCCGAATGCAAGTACAAGAAATGGATGCTGAGTGTGTCCCTAGCCTCATTTTTTTCATATCCAGCACCAGCAGTGCACATGTTCTATGCTAGAATGGCAGCGATAAAATATTTAGTGGGACAGTGGAATAAAGACTTTCTCTCCAAGCTAAAATGTGTCTGACTGCCCTCAGGCAGACATTCATTTGCTCTCACATGTGTATTTTGAATGAGAAGCACATTAAAACTTAAATTTCTGTGGAAATGTCAGCTACAAAAACGAAATCCATCACAAATGTTTATTAATCAATGTGAGCCAATGTTTGCTCAGATTTTATTCTGGCATTCCAAGATGATGACGCAACAATTGTGCAAGAAGCAATAACAAGCACATTCTGTTCATTTCACTCTACACATGTTCATATTCAATTACACACTTTAATTATATCAGCGACACAAGGGTTTTGAGTAAATGAAAGTTGCCGACAGGGAAGGCACTGTGCCTAAGGATCCAACAGGCTGTTCTAAAAAAAATAACAAAAAACCTGACAGACGGTATCTTGCCTTTGGGGAGTGAGAAAGTCAGTGAAAAGTCTTATGATATGAAGTGGACACTGCATTGGTACCAGTGAGGTTTGCATGCAGTTTTTCTTTTATTTATTTTATAGTAGATGCTTTACCAGCAACACAGTTGTTGGAAGGCTTTTATAAGCATGACACAGACTTGGTAAAGGCCTTGGGACTGTGTGCGTTCTTGGCCACGGGACAGAAACATTCATGTGAGAGCCTCCAAAGTCTTGTTCTCATGCTTTAGCCAGAACATAGTTAGCAGTCAAACTAGTGCGAGGGGCTTGATAAAGACCCCATTTAGACCAAAAGGAGCATCGTCACTTCCCACTTCACACCATGGCTATGTGTTGACGTGAGTGCAAGAGACATGCAAACTTGCTAGACTTCTGCAGAGTGCCATGTAGCCAGAGGACACCGGACACAGACACAGCCTTACTGAATTGCCACCACAATGTAATTTCCATCACTTAAAAACAATATTGAAGGTACATGTATTGAAGGTTTTTGATTAAATCTTCCAGGATTTTACTACATATAGTGGACTTCAATGAGAGCCAATGGGTTGAAGGTCCAAAATGCAGTTTCAATGCAGCTTCAAATGGCTCTACACAATCCCAGTCGAGGAATTGTGTTATTTAGTAAAATGACTGATGTACTTTTTAACCACAGATGTTCATCTCCCACTAGCTCCACTTCACACATTACATAGTCACATTGAAAGGTCACCCGTGACGTACGCAAAAGTACCAACCCAGTGTTTACAAAGCAAATGTACAAAGACACCCTTTACAAAAAAAGGTAAAACAATGACATTGGACAGTTTTAAAGTTGGAGGAGAAAGTCATGGATGCACATCACAGAGCTAGTGCTAGATGAGCATTTATGGTTAAAAAGTATATAAATGTATAATTTTTTTTTAGAAAATGACAGATCATTTCACTAGATAAGACCCTTATTCCTCAAATGGGATTATGTAGAGCCCTTTGAAGCTGCATTGAAACTTGGACCTTCAACCCATTGACTCCCATTGAAGTCCACTATATGGAGAAAAATCCTGGAAGGCTTTCCTCAAAAACCTTAATTTCTTTTCGACTGAAGAAAGAAAGACATGAACATCCTGGATGTTCACATGGGGGTGAGTAAATTATCAGGATTTTAATTCTGGAGTGAACTAATCCTTCAAAAAAAATATGATTGACTTTCATGTTTTAAGATCAAAGTATATTAAAATCTACATTAAAGACCAAAAACAGAATTAATGATGAGTCAGTATGATAAAGCAAGTTTTAATGTGACCTTGGTTGGATGGGTTGGTAAATTGGTGTTTTAACTCCACGCCAGCTTCCAAGTTGAAAGTATAAACAAGCAATTTAAGATTAATTCATGTTTTTTTTTTTAACAAAGTAATGCAGAGTAATTGCAGAGTAATATCATTTCCTAAGAGAACCTAAGCACCATTTAATAAGTAAGGGATAATGTACATCCAGATGGTAGTTATCGCAGAATAACCCTCTACAGGGTGATCAGGGTGGTCTTGTATCACCCTAAAGGGGGTTATTCTGTGATAACTACCGGGTGGATGTACATTATCCCGCTTATTACATGGCTACTTGCCACATAAGTAAATAATTAGACATGAAACATTGATTTGAGTTGAAATATTTAAACGCAAAGCTTCTCTGAGGAAAGCAGTTGCTAGCAAATCTAGTTCAAACTAGATGGTACAGTCAATACCACTTATTACGTCATTTCACCACAAAAATTATTATGGTGTTAAAAAAATATTGATTTAAAAATTTAACTATTTTAAAATCTTACCAGTTTGTTAGTTACCTCATAATCCATTACAGTGTACAAAACAATTGTTGCAAAATGGCAGCAGCTGTGTTTATATGAAACGAGAGAGTGAGTTTGCGATGCCAGGATGACATAGTTCAATAATTGTATGCGTAATATTGAATTTAATATTCTATCGGCTAACCAAACACATGCTTTCACAAAGTAAATCTGTTCCTAGCAAGTTCCTAGCACTGACTTCAGTTATCCGGATCACCCTGTGTTATCAGCTTTTACCAGTTGTTATCAAGAAATAACATACCTCAGAATGTCACCACTGACCAATCAGAATCAAGTATTCCACAGAGCCGAGTAATAAAATATGTTTTATTAAGGATACTGGACTCTGGCATTAACAGCATATCAGTGGATCTTTTTTTAGTTAAGAACTAGTGTGAGAACCAACATTAGGGTTCATTTCATGCATTTTGTGGTTCGTACACTGATCCCTTTCATTTAGCCTTGTGTTGTTGTCGAGGTAAAATATTATAGTAATTTTTATATAGCACAAAATAAATCAGTTTTTGTCAGTTTTAGTAATGAAAAGTGTTCAACATTTTTCACATTATCACAGGTTATTTGCTATAGTTTAGAAAATGGTAGTAAAATATGACAAGAACTCAGTTAAACTGTGTCAAAACAAATTCATCTGGGTAATGTCAGATAACTTTGGTAGAAAGGTCTGTAATCAATTACAAACAACCAAAAATTCAGACAACTGACCAATTACCAAGCAATGCTAAATTTTGTTTAGTCTGTGGTGTAAAAATGTCACAGTAGGATGAAATAAAATAAAATAATTTGTGAATTGGATAAAATGGTTCTTAAAAAATTTACCACTGTAATTGGATGACTGAAAAAAATAAAATAGAAATAAACAAAATTACAAAAAAATAAAAATGAGAAAAAAATAAAATTAAACAAAAAACAACAATTAAAATAGATTACAATAACACAATAAAATTGAGTAAGTCAGAATTAGATCAAATATATGTTAAAAAGCTATTATCCACTGTGAGTCACAGAGTCAAGTTAAATTAAAATAAAATGATAAATAAAACGATTCTGATTTGTAAATTGGATCAAACGGTTCTTAAAAAAAGCTATTACCACTGGGAATCATTGAGTCAGTAAGTTGAACTAAAATAATAAAAAGTAAAATAAATAAAATGAAAAAAAAAAAAAAAACTAAAATAAAATAAAACCAAGTTAAAATAAAAAAATAGACTTTAAATAATAAAATTATTTAAAACACCTAATAAATTAGGGGAAAAAAAGCTATTAGCTACTGTGAATCATTGAGTAAGTTAAACTAAAATAATACAAAAATAAAATAAAATGATTCTGATTTGTGAATTGTATTAAATGGCTCTTTAAAAAAACTGTAAGTCAGTAAGTTGAAATAAAAAAAAACTAATACAGGGGAAAAAATACATTAAATGGAAAACATACAAAACTGTGTCAGAACAAATTTATCTTGTCAGATTACTTTGATGGAAAGGTATGTAATGGATTACAATCAACCAAAAACTGTTAGTATGACAATATTTACACAGCTATCAATACTTTGTTGACCAATTACCAAGCGATGCCTAATTTTGTTCAGTCTGTGGTGTAAAAAGGTCACATTAGCAATTAAAGAAAAAACACTTAAGCAAAACATGGTCAGGTCAAAGTGTCTGAATCATTTTTGGTCCCAAATTTGTATCGATTTTACCGGTAATCCACTGTATGTAGAATTTTTGGGTGTGATATGTCACAGTTTACTTTATTTTGCTGTCCTCACTTAGATAAATGGACTATAGTGTCCTGCATCCACTAGTAAAAAAATATCAAAAATTATATCCATATAGATGACTGCATCATTCTAAGAACATGTGCGTGTGTTCACACATGCCTTCACACACCCCTTAAACGCAAGCATGGACACACACGGTAATAACACGGCCCACGACCACAACATGTCCTGAATACAGAGACTGAATGCTGAAATAAACCAAACAAACAAAAACACTCAAAGCTTCTGAATCTTTGTTGAGAATGTGATTAACCCTTTTGAAAACTGCACCTCTTTCATTCGCTATTATGATTAATTCCATCCGTCAAAAAACTAACAGGCAAAACGCTGCGAACAAAAGCCCCTGTACTTCCACTCGACTAGATTTATGATGTCAGAAATGGTCATTGTCCTTGAAAAACGCTGAAGGCAGTCAAGGCTGCAGGGGCCGTAACTGTGCGGCCCGTTCTGATGGAGAGAGGTGCTAATGATGAGTGAGCAAAGAGAAAGGATGGGCGGCAGTAAATTACACATGCCATACTTTATTCAGAGGCTGTCAGTTTACGAGAAATAAAACGCCTTTTGTTATGAATTTCTGCCTGCGTGTCTCCGATGAGAACCTGAAACATGCTCATGTTACGCACATACAAATACTCACGGGGAGAATTAGCTAAGAATGAATTGAGCCATTTATTTGCTTCCGTTGTCTGCATTAAGCGTCCAATTCACTAAAGGATTTATGCAAATCAGGCATCGGTGCAAATGTGCCCGCAAAATCTCTGCTAATAGCATGTTTACTCATTTTTTGGTGAAATATGCAGCAGAATATTGCAATCTGGTGTACTTTATTCAGACAATACAGTATCACTATACCTTTTAAGAAAAATAAGAGAAATGTTTTTTAATAAAATACATAACTTATTAATAAAATAAAATAATCTAATAAAAAATAAAACTAGAAAAACTATTAACCACTGCAAATGGAAGTCAGTAATTTGACAAACTAAAATATATTACAATAACAAAATAAATTTGAATATGTCTGATTCGAGAATTGGATAAAATAGTTAAAAAAAAAAGCTATTAATCAATGTGAATCACTAAGTCAGTAAGTTTAATTAAAATAATAAAAAATAAAAAAAATAATAAAAATAAATAATTCTGAGTTGTGAATCGGATCAAACGTTTAAAAAAAAAAAAAACTATTAACCACTGTAAATGGATCACTGAGTCAGTAAGTTAAAATAGAAAAAAATAATTAAAAAAATTATTTAAAAAAACAAATAAATTAGGAAAAATTTAAATTAAACCAAAAAATTTAATTAAAAAAGCTATTAACCACTGAATCATTGAGTGAGCTGAACTAAAATAATAAGAAAATAAATAAATACAATTATTCTGATTTGTGAATCAGATCAAACTGTAGTTAAAAAAAAATGTTTAAAAAAAGTAATAAATTAGAAAAAAATTTAATTAAATGAAAAAACAAAAACTATTACAATAGATTACAATAACAAAATTAATTTGAATAGGTCTGATTTGAGAATTAGATCAAATAGTTTTTAAAAAAGCTATTAACCAATATAAATCCTTGAGTCAATAATTTAAAATAAAATAAATAAAAATAAAATAAAATAATAAAAAATAAAATAAAATTATTCTGATTCGTGAATCAGATCAAACAGTTAAAAAAAAAAACATTAACCACTGTAAATGGATGACTGAGTCGAAGCTGAAATAATATTAAAAGTAAAAAAAAAAAACTAAAAAAATTAGGAACATTTTAAATTAAGCTAAAAAATTACAATATTATAATATTTAAATTAAAATAGATTATAATAACCATATAAAATTGAAAAAGTCTGATTTGAGAATTAGATCAAATAGATTTTAATAAAGCTAATTTAATTGAGTGCTAAAATAAAAAATAAAATAAATAATAAATAATAAAATTAAATAATTCTGATTTGTGAATTAGATCAAACGGTTCTTAAAAAAACTATTAACCAATGTAAATGGATGACTGAGTCTGTAAGTTGAAATAAAAATAAAAAAAACTAATACAATAACCTAATAAATTAGGAACATTTTAAATTAAGCTAAAAAAAAAAAACCTATTTAAATAAATTACAATAACAAAATAAAATTAAATATGCCTGATTTGAGAATTAGAACAATAATAGTTTTAATAATTGAGTAAGAAAAATAAAAAATAAAATAGCGTAAAGTGGCATTAACAGCGTCAAAGTCATGCATGGGGTTGATTTTCAGGGAGTGCATGAACTAATAAAATGCACGCTCAAGTCGTATATAAAAGCGTCTGCCAAATGCATAAATGTTAATGTTAGTATATAAACAGTTTAGCATTTAGAGTTTTGCATAGAAAAAGGTGTGCAAAAAGTGCTGAAAATAATGACAATGTACATCACTTAGAATAGATGCAGGTTTAAATTAAAACACTGCATGCAAATGTGCTGTAAATCTATTAATTCATACGTGCTGTAAATCTATTAATTCATACGTCAGTTTTCTCACAACTCGTGCACGCATATGCACACTTTATGCTAGTTTACATGCAAAAGCAGATGTTAAAATGAGCCTCTCCCTTCACTTCATACCTTTGTTTGTCTGGACCTCTGTAGTTTGTCTCTATCAGATGCAGACCTACACTATCAGAGAACTCTATCAGAGTATGGCTATTTTCAACATGCAACTCAATCTGCCCAAACTCTCTCTCAATGCTGTATTTGTGAGTAGGGGTATATGTATGTGTGTGTGTGTGTGTGTGTGTGTGTGTGTGTGTTACAGAAGGATTAAAGGGTCTCAGTTCTGTGACTGTAAATAGAATAATCCTCCCTCCCATACATGATCACACACTCTTCTTTGAGGGGTAGAATGTCAGACAAGTGCCCTGAGTAAGAACAGCATGATCAGCCAGCCGTGCTGTGACACTTAAGCTGTACGGAGAGGAGGGGACATCCCAAAAGTTCAGACACAACATGCACAAAGACACACACACATAAAAGTGACTGTTGGCAGGGGTCAAGAGATCATTCTACAGGCCTGCTTTAGAACTGGATATTGAGTTTGATTGAAGATTTAAAGAGACAGTTCAAAATTATGTAATTATTATTCACATATCATTACAATATTGTTGTTTTAATCTAGGGGACACATGTTTAAATGACATTTATATTCTATATTCTAAGTGTTGAAACTGCGAATCACTCATAATCTTCTCCTCTAATTTGCTATTACAAAATTATGGAAACAAATATTAAACAAATCTAGTGTACTTTACCCAGACCATACAGTATCACTCTACCTTTCAAGAAAAATAAGACAAATGTCTCTTAAAATAATCTAAATAATAAAATACATAACATAAAATAATAAAATAAATTAGGCTAATAATAATTTAATAAAAATATTAAATGATTTGTAAATTGGATCAAACGGTTCTTATATAATAATAATAATAATAATAATAACAATAATGATGACTCAGTCAGTTAATTGAACCAAATAAAGAAAAAATAGAAAAATACATTTGGAAAAATTAAAATTAAATAAAAAAACATTAAAATAAATTACAATAAAATAATTGAGTCAGTAAGTTAAATCAAATAAATAGAAAATAAAAAACACGAATATATTTGGGAAATCTTATATTAAAAATGTAAAATAAAAGAAAACATACAATTAAAATAAATTAAAAATGAAATAAAAATAGAAAAAAATTATAATAAATAGGGAAAACATTATTTAAATAAAAAATTAAAAACACAATTGGAAATAAATTAAAATGAAATAAAATACAAGTGAACGTATCACTGAGTCAGTAAGTTAAAACAAGTAAATAAAAATAGAAGAAAAAAATAATAAATTTGGAAGAATTAAAATTAAATGAAAAAATGCAATTAAATAAATTAAAATAACAAAATAAAAAAAGCAGTAAATGGATCGAGTCAGTAAGTTGAACCAAATAAATAAAAATAGTAAATAAAAAAAAATTTGGAAAAATGTAAATTAAATGAAAAAAAGAGGAAATACAATGAAAATAAATTTAAATAACAAAATAAAATACCAGTAAATGGATTACTAAATCAACAAGTTAAACCAAATAAATGAAAATAGAAAATAAAAAAAATAATTAGTAAAAATATAAATTAAATGAATTTTTTTTATTAATATTAAATGAATTAAAATACCAGTAAACAGTCAGTAAAAAAAAAAAAAAAAAAAACACCAGTAAATGAATTACTGAGTAAGTTAAATATATAATATATAAATAATATAAATAAAATAAAAAATGAATAAATTCTGAAAAATGTCAATTAAATAAAGAAAAATGAAAAAAAAAAATACAATTAAAATAAATTAAAATAATAAAATAAAATACCAGTAAGTTGAACCAAATAGCTAAAAATATAAAATAATAATAAAAATAATAATAAATTGGGAAAAATGAAACAAACAAACAAACAAACAATTAAAATAACAAAATAAAATACAGTAAGTCGACTTAAGATCAAATGTTTATTAAAGGTCCCATATTGTACACATTTCTGGAGGTTTATTTTAGTTGTTGATGTCCTTAAGAATATATATTTGCGGTATAAGTGCCAAAATCCATCTCAATATATTTTTACAGCTCCTTTTTTAGGAGCTCTGTCAAAAACAGGTCGATTTTGGCCCATCTAATCAATATTCATGAGCCTCTCTTCTGATTGGCCTGTTGTTTTCTGAGTGACGCACAGCCAGGCCAACCACAGGTAACTACGGTCATGTATGCTTTAGCCGAGCCCAGAGCCATAGAGAGAGCCTAGCCTGCTGATACTCAACAGGATATTTCAGAATGATCATTAATGTTTTTTCTTTTTCAAACACCGAATGCATTAAGCTACATAACTGTTGCTTTAGTAAAGCCCCTTTCACGATGCGCGCTGATTCTGGAAAATTACGGGAACGGGCGCTGTGTGAACAAAAGCCAGAACCATAAAGGCAGTGTTGTAGTGATGATGCACGTTATCATGCGACTCTTCACGACGAAAAAATACGTGCAAAGTGGAATGAAGCGGCGATCGGGCAGAGCCAGCTCCGCACTATCAGCGCTGAAGCACAGTTTGTTCAGGTTAGTTTCAGTTTAGTGAAACGTACGCGTCGCATTACATCTCACATCCAAACGTCACATGTCTTTATGGGTTGTGTGTAAAGCACGCACAGATTCCAGAAAACAACTGTGAATGAACCAACTCCGGAACAAATCATGGGACACATTATCCGTGTATTTACCGGAATGGCTGTGTGAAAGAGGCTGAAGTTGACGTGCCACTGGTCTCTTATATTCACGTTGTTCTGAAGCCTGTGCAATGATGTAGTTTCGACATCTATCGACTGAACAGGGTTTTCTCGACTTGTTTTCGTGTTGTTGTTGCTTAGCGATGTTATGGACACGATATTGTCTAGGTTTGACAAAAGGAGGGTGGGACGGTGGTTGGTGCTGGGGTGGTGACTGAAGGCGGTGACTGAGTAGATCGGACGTCACATCGTTACGGAGGTCACAGCGGCTCGTGAAAATGAACAGCTACTTTAAGCAGGCTGTGTGCAGTTTACTGTGGATTGACTGTTTTGAAACTCATATGGTAGTTACATAGCCCCTAGACCTCAGTTATCATGAAAAAAGCCAGGAAATTTCGATTTTGACAATATGGGACCTTTAAAGCAATTAACCACTGTGAAGTCAAGCTGAACTAAAATACTACTACTACTACTACTACTAAATAATGAAAAATGAATTAAAGAAGACAATACAAATACAATGATAGAAGAGTCTGATTTGTGAATTGAATATTTCTTCCAGTGAATTTTACACAAACTACACTTTTAATTTCTCACAGGTATGCCATCATTTATTTTATCACATGTGCCAAAGCTGCTGAGCAGAGAGAGAGAGCGAGAGAGAGACAAGTTGTCAGCACCTCTAGATCAGTATATCTGTGGTGAAACGCATAACAGGGTCAGAGAGTGTTGACTCAGGAAAAAGAACAGTAGCCCTGATCTTAAAAACCCACTAACAAAGGGAAGTCATGGCAGATCTAAGCGTCAGATACCGCTCGACTTATCTCACCAAGACTGTGTATCCATCCAGCCTTTGTGCAAGTACGCCACAGATGTTGACACTTGGTTGTCAAGCATAAGCTAGAGACAGAAAAGAGCAGTGCTGTCACGAATTTTGTCTCTATTTTCACAGTCAAGTAATCTGTCAGTCACAATGATAGAAACTCAGGAGCTGTTCACACAGGGTGTTCTCGCATTTAAGTAACAAAATGGAAAGCAGGCATTTAAAGCGTATAAGTGTTTTTAACTTGACACTGCATTTCAAAAACACTTGCTGTGTTAAAACAAGTCAAAAACATCTGCCTAGTGCATTTTTATGAACAAAATGGCTTTTACTTTTCATAGATATGCCATCAACATGAAGTTATAGTCTAGCATGGATTAACCAAATGTTTTGTCCATTTCTTTCTTGGTGGAAAGCTCAAGTTTCGCCCCGATGGACACCAAGTTCAGTTTCTCAAATTCTCAAAACTCTCGTCACATCAATCTGCTTTCATTTCAGGATTCAGACTTGAACGGCGCTTAAGGAGTCATATATGCTCCCACGAACGGATACATTTTATGTGATATGAAACACACAAGTGGCGATCTGGCAAGGCAAAGTCGACGAACATCACACAAAAAGAGTGAGAGCATAAATCTGGAACCTTAGAGGAGCTTAGCGGATCTTACCAAGCCGAAAAACAGACTTCCCTCCAAAGGACACTTCAAAGGGTAAACTAAATCCTGCAGAAGTAACCTTTAACACATGCTCTCCTCTCTAAACCAGAAAGCAACTCACACTGAGGCGAACCGGAGTGCACTTGAGTGGACTTCAAATGAAAGAAATATTGAAATATTGATGTGATGGCTACTTAATTGTGGTAAGTATATTTGACTTATGTGTATAAATCAAAGCTTCAGAGCTATAAACTGCAGTTATTTTACCATAGTAAAATGGAGTAAAAGCCACTGTTCATGTTCAATTAGACTTGTAATATAAATAATTGTTATAAATGATTTAATTTTTTGTTCTGTTTAAGTTACTCAAAAGGCATAGTTCACTCAAAAGTATGACTTTCTTCTTTCAGACGAATATAATCGGAGTTATATTAAAAATGTCCTGGCTCTTCCAAGCTATATAATGGTAGTGATTTGGAAGTCCAAGAAAGTGCGTCTATCCATCATAAAAAGTACTCCACATAGCTCCGTGGGGTTAAAATAGAAAATGACAAAATAAAAAAACTAAATACATTTGAAAAAATTATAATTAAATTAAAAAAAGAATAAAATACAATTAAAATAAATTAAAAAGTAAATGGATTACTGAGTCATTACATGGAACCAAATAAAGGAAAAAATGGAAAAAAAAAAAAAAAAAAAAAAAAAATTGGGAAAATGTAACTAAAAAATTAAATTAATTAATTAAAATGAATAAAAAATGTAATTTCAGTAAATGGATCACTGAGTCAGTAAATTGAACCAAATAAATAAAAAATAGAAAAACAAAAAAACATTTGGAAAAATTTAAATGAAAAAAAAAAAAAAAAAAAATACAGTTAAAATAAATTAAAATACAATAAATACCAGCACCAGTCACTGAGTCAGTAAGTTAAACCAAATAAATAAAAATATAAAATAATAATAATAATAATAATAATAATACATTTGGACAAATGTATAGTTAATAAAACATAAATAATAAATAATAAATTAAAATAAAATAACAAAATAAAATAAATGGATCACCGAGTCAGTACGTTGAACTAAATAAATAAACAATGAAAAAAAAAAACATTTGGAGGGGACTTCAACTGAAAACTGCAATAGCTGCCAGAAGCTAGAAATTACAGTTTATAAAGTTTTAAATATGGATATTTCTCTGACACAAACGCATTGATTCATTTCAGAAAGCCTTTATTAACCCCCTGAAGCTGTGTGGAGTACTTTTTATGATGGATGGATGGATGGATGCACTTTTTAGGTTTCTAAATCTCACCCATGCACCACCATTATAAAGCTTGGGAGAGCCAGGACATTTTTTAATATCACTCTGAATGTATTCATCTCAAGTCATATACACCTAGGATGGCTTGAGCGTGAGTAAATAATGTGGTAATTTTCATTTTTGGGTGAATTATCCCTTTAAGTAATTTATTCCTCACAGTAAATTAGGCCAATCTGATTTACCTGAAGATGGATATTTCTCTTACACCAACACATCAAGTTGCTTCAGAAGGCCTTTATTAACCCCCTGAAGCTGTGTGGAGGACTTTTTATGATGGATGGACCTACTTTTTGGGGATTCAAAATCTCAACACCCATTCAATGCCATTTTAAAGCTTGGAAGAGCCAGCACATTTTTTAGTATAACTTTGATTGTATTCATCTGAACAAGGAAAGTCATATGCACCTAGGATGGCTTGAGCGTGAGTAAATCATGTGGTAATTTTTATTTTTGTGTGAACTATCCCTTTAAGTTAAGATTTTTCTTACACAAATGCATCGATTTGCTTCAGAAGGCCTTCATTAACTTTTTATCATGGATGGATGCACTTTTTGGGCTTCAAAATCTCACCCATTTAAGAGCCAGGACATTTTTTAATATGGCTACGATTGTATTCGTCTAAAAAGAAGAAAGTCATATACAAGCCTAGGATGGCTTGAAGGTGAGTAAATTAGTAAATCATGTGGCAATTTTCACCGCTGGGTGAAATATTTATTTAAGTTATTTATTCCTTCATCATAAATAAAAGTATGTTTAAATATTAAAATATTCTCTTTTTGAAAATAAAATTCAAAGAAAGAAAGAAACCAAACCAAAACACAAAACAGTGTCTATTTTAAGCTGATTTTACAACATGACACATTAATTTAGCGCTCAAAGCCAGAATTGTCCATCCAGCAGCTACGTCATCCTGTCTTCACAACAAACTCCAACTCCAATCCACGCTTGACTGGGATGCGTACATCAGCACATGGAAAAGCTCTGCTGATAACGGCGACCTTATCCTTATCTCTGACCACTGCGGAGAACCGGGCCGATCCCCTCTGCCTGATAACCCACTCAACATCCGACCTCCGATCTTTCACACCCATTACTCACCCCAAATGTGACCTCATAGAGGCTGCTGTCAGTAGCGGTGTGGGAGACGCATTTGGAGCCGTCCCTGTGGATACGGCTGTCAGCGGCAGTAAGTTAGCCCTGCTTTGTGTCAGCCCTAAAGGCGAGTGTCAGCTGGGTTCTTTCAGTGAAACGCTTCTCGACAGGGTGTTCAACTCTTAAACATGCATCACTCAGACGGCTCTTAAAGGGATAGTTCAGCAAATAAAAAGGAAAAATTTGTCATT
>NC_133379.1:27524759-27554744 GCF_049309525.1 Garra rufa
ATCAGAATAATATTTAAAAAAGAAATAAAAATATAAAAAATTACTTACTGCTAATAACTAGAGATCATAATATCAGACATTTAACTCTCTTGAATAAAAAATAAATAAATAAATAATAAAATAAAATAAAATAAAATATGAAATAATCTAATAAAATAAGGTAATGTCAGACTGATCTCAGACTAGAGATCAGACTGACATTAAAAAAAAATTCAAACAAAAATATCAAAAGCAAAATTAACATACTGGTAATATCTAGAAATCAGAACATCATAACATATCATAATACAAATAAACAAATAAAATAAAATGAAATAAAAGCCAGAAGAGAAAATGCATTCAAAAATCTAAAGTTTCTTTCTGGACCTTGATATGCCACCTTCACAAGCATTCAGAGCAAACAAAATGCAAAGCAAAGACACTGTCCTTGAGCTCACCAGATAATGCCTCCACTAGTTTCAAGCTTTTACTTGAGAAATAAACCATGAAAGCTGAATAATATCTCATCAGCTTTGTGTTCGAGGGCTTTTGTGTACGAGTATCAAGGTCGCAAGGAAGCAATTAACAGGCAAAAGCTGCAGCTCCTACCGCGTGGACTCTGAGCATCATCTGAGGACACAGATAGAGGTAGAAAGCGAAGAAGACAACGAAGTGTTTTTTGGTGAAGTAAAAGTAACTGTGCATTGTGTATCTCTCCACACTCAGCAAACAATTCTTTTGTGCACAACATCAAAAATCCCCTTTTCTGCCTCTTTAGAAAATCCCCTGCAAGCTGAGCCCCTTTGAGAACATTTGAAACAACTGTTATTAAAAGTGCTCTCTACTCCAATCACACACTCTCAGTGTGTTTTACCCTTAAGAGCAGTTCACCTCTGCTTTTCTCAAGTGATGTCTAAAAGTTAGAAAGGACGAGTCACTGTGCACCCAGGTTTGGGTTGTAAGTTTTAAGGGAGCCTGTTTCTTGTTTTCTCCGTCTGTCTTAGCTAGCACACTCTTTAGCGCACAAAGCCTATTAACGACAGTCGCCAAGATAAGAGTTTCTTCTGCTAATGTGGTGTTTGTGTTTCATATTTCAGAAATGAATCAGTTTGAATCTAAACTTTGCTTGAACTTTCTTTAATAGGGGCTAATTGTTTTAGAGACTGAGCTGTACTGTAAACGCACTTCAGTGCCAAACAAACCATTCAGTCAGACTAAAGACAGCATGAAGCATGGTGCTTAATGTGCTGTTTGTTGGACTGAAAGTCCCACATTCAGTTAAAAAGGTCCATGTTTGTAATTAAATAAAAAAATAATATAAAATGACACTAAACAAAAAATAACAAGAAAGTTCAATAAAAAAATATTAATTAAAAATTAAAAGATGACACAGGTAATCTGGAGATTTAGAAAAATTTAAAACTGACACTAAACAAAAAAATAACAAAACAAAGTTCAGAGAATTACCTTATAAAAATAAAAAATAAAACAAAACATATATAGAAATTACTATAAAATTAAAAAGAAAATAAACAAAAATCAAAAGCAAAATTAGCATTTTGGTAATATCTAGAGATCAGAATATCAAATACTTGTTCTATCTTGATTAAAATAAAATAAAATAAAGTCTAGAGATCAAAATAATATTTAAAAAATTAAATCAGACAATTAGCTCTTTGGTATAAAATAAAATAAAATAATTGCGGTTTATTATTATTATTTATAAAATGTAAACACACACACACACACACACACACACACACACAATAAAAAAATCTAAAGCAAAATCAACCTACTGTTAATATCTAGAGATCAAAATATCAGAGACTTTACTCTCTTGAATAAAATAAAATTAAATTAAATAATGTCTAGACATCACAAAAAATATTAAAAAACAAATTACACAAAAATATCAAAAGCAAATAAACATACTGGTAATATTTAGAGATCAGAATATCAGAGACTTTACGCTTTAAAATAAAATAAAATAATTGTGTTTTTTTTATTTAATTATTTTATTTTTATAAAAATAAATAAATAAATAAATAAAATAAAAATTAGGGATGCTCATTTCGGTTAATTTTCCTGACCGACAACCGCTGCTCGTTATCCGAACATTAACCGTTAACTGATAAAATTAGAATAATAAATTAGTTTAAAATAAAAATAAAATGCACGAGTATCTGTGATGATACATTAAAAATACAAGCAAATGTTTTATTTTAACGTGCAAACAGCAGCATACAGAGCAACAACAAAAACTTTATTGACATATACTTAAATTATCACGCATCAGCAGCGGTTCTGAGAACAGAGAAAATCTGAATGAAAAAAAAAAAGAATAATATAAATAGGCCTACACTAAATATGTATAAATTAAATAACTACCTAATTAAGATGACAAAACTAAAACACACTGAATCCTTTTATGCGCTTTGAAGAACTGTACCGGTCTTATTCTTCTCGTCGGACATAAAAATATATAGCAGGCCAGCCAATACCTCAGTGTGCCTAGTTTTTAACATGTCCACATGCTGTACGGATAGGCAGGACCGCTGTCTGTTAACTCTTAGATCCGCGAAAAAAAACACCATCACATAAACCCTTTCAATTTGCGGTTCGGGACTTCCATCCACTGTCATATGCGTGTGGAGAAGCGCGTGTTTTACAGCGTTCAGCAATAGCCAATCACAGACATGTATGTTGATTTGATTATCACTGTGGCCAATCACAGGAGGCTATGTTACAATCCACTCACCAACCAAAGTGCCGGTTTCAGTTTTGCTGAAACTACACTTTCGCGAACTCTCTTATTAAAACAAAGAAAGTGTTGGCATTATATAAATAAGAGATTAATTGTGCAGTGTAAAGGTTATTTTATTACTTTTTAATAACTTTATGAGATTGCGATGAACTACTCTAGGATGAGTGATAGCTTTCCAGTGATTGTAACGGGAGCGCCTATTGCGCACTTTCTAGACTATAATTCATTCAGAATTTGAATACATTCACTCACGGATTCACTCTCTGATAACCCAATAACGCCACTTGCCATTGAGTTGCATATACTACATCAGTTTACTAAGTAAAGGTGAAGCGAAATATGTCTGTACAGCCACACTGCACGTGTCGACATGCGCACGTGAGTAAACAGATAACTTACAAATAGCATTATTTCTTTCACAATGCAGCAAATGTAAAAAAAAAAAGAATAGAAAAAAACCCTTTTAAACCGTTTAACTGATAGTAATAATCGGTTAAAATTCTTACTGTCGGTTAACGGTTAAACGGTCAATATGAGCATCCCTAATAAAAATGTTAATGTCCAGAGATCAGAATAAAAATAAAATAAAAATTAACACAAAACACCCCGAACAGTTTAGCAACAGCACAGCAAAACCTGTGACCATCCACAGCATCTGAGCATCAATGCAGCGATTATTGCTTAAGATTTTCACACCAGCACTGAAGGAGTTAACAGCTAAAATCTGTGAAAGTGAATAAAACTGAAACTTGAAACGTGATCAGTCGCTTTTATATTTTTGTTCTCTCTTTACCCTCTTCCCACAAACCTTGGGATCACATCTGAATGCGAAATAACAAAAGAGACATATTTTCCTCATTAGAGGCCCTGTGAAAGCATCTCAGTCAAGGCCAGAGTTTGTATTCTATCCCGCTTCCCCCACAGGCTTCACAGAGCTGAGCAAATACTTGCCTGAAGGGGTGCTCGCTTTGTCAGAACTCATGCATACGTTTTTCTCCATATGTTTTGAAAGTTAACTATTGGCTGCAACAATGTAATGCAGCAAATCATATATTCAGGCCTTGAATAAATAAATTAAGCTATGCTTAGTAGACTAATTCTTCATAAGAACTATGATATAAAGTTAAAGTAAGTGCATTACTTTCAAATATTTTTTTTTACGTATTGCAGCCCAAACTAGTCAATAATCCAGTATATCCAGTCTGTCCACAGGGTCATAAGGTCGCAACCTCCGGCACAGATTGATGGGTGACACAACAAGGGTCACAGGATCAAGTACTTGCTGCTATTTAATAAATCACAGGACGACGGTAAAGGCCAGATGACAGCTCTTCCTTACTAGATGACAGCCAAACCTGCAACCAGACCCAAAATGACTGCCTCTCCAAACAAAAAATATGTGTAGCTGACACAGACTACAGCTGCAAGAGCTATAAAAGGGTCATTAATTACTCGTCCTCATGTCGTTCCAAAATCGTAAGACCTCCGTTCATTTTTGTAACACTATTTCTGACCCTGACCCTTTCTGACCCTGCATAGACAGCAAAGAAACTGATACGTTCAAGGCCCAGAAATTTGGTAAAGACTTTGATGAAATAGTCCATGTGACATTAGTGGTTTAACCTTGATTTAATGAAGCTATGAGAATACTTTTTGTGCAAGCAGCGATTACTGGGTTTCAAGCACTTTAAGGTATTTAAGCACATATGAAAAAAGACATTATTCATCAAACTTGTAAACAATGATTTAAAAAAAGCTTTTTTTTTTTTGCAAATTCAGGTAATTTTAACCATAGAAATCTTATGTTTTTTAACGGTTATGATTGTTAAAAGCGTGACTGTTTGCACGCTGGTTTAGAATCACTTATCGCATGTGCTCAGCAGGTTTCATGATGTTTTGAGTTTTCCTTTAGGCTTTAAAGGATTTTGGGTAAATGTGGACAGGCCGCTTTTTTAAACGACCCAGTTATAGCTTCCAAAAGGGTACATTTTGATTTTTTTTTTGATAATTATTGACCTAGAGAGTCCATAGAATTATACCGCAGTGCTTTTTCCCCTCAGATTGAGGGAAAAACCTAGGACTAGTTCACAGAAGTGGGTTTTTTACATCTTCTCAATAATTTAACAAACGATTTGATTGACAGCAGTGGTTCTAGAGGCAAAGTTGTCCGGAATGACGAGTTCTGCCATATGATATGAATATCGCACGTATGTGCAGAAAAATAGCACAATGTACAATCGTTTACGCCCTTGAAAAATGCAATTTTGCACCCCAGTGGCTGATTTCTTTCAAATTTCTCACAGACCTTTGGGGCCATGAGCCAAATGGACCCACCGAGTGTCGTTCTGATCGGCCATGTTTGTTTTGAGATGCTCAAATGTCCTTACAGACACATGTGGCATTTTGGACCAAGACCATGCACAGCAATTTTTATGTTGATGGGACAAATGGTTGCATAGCTATAGCATTTTTAATGTTATTTTCCCTCTTATAGCACCATCAAGTGGCCAAGCTCCATGATTTTTATCCTGTGACCTCGGATTGAGCTCTTACATAAGTGCTGTGAGTTTGGCAAGGATATCTCATTCCGTTCAGGAGTTATAAGCATTTCCCCGTCAAACATTTTGGCGTCACTTTGCAACAATGAGTTGAAAGTTTGACTTTTTTTATAATTATTTATATTTGCTCTCCAGAGAATCTTCCTGCACTGGTTTGTTTCGGGTGGAAAACATTGGTCTAGTTCGCAAAAGTAGGTTTTTCAAAAAATCCAAAATGTGTTTTGTCCAGCATGAGCCAAGGATTCCAATGACATAAGACACTTGAGACTGCAACTAACGGATTAGGAGTTATGAGGGATTTCGTACTTTTTATTGCTGTAGCGTAGTGATGGGTCGTTCTTGAACGATTCGTTCATTTTGAACGAATCTTTAATGTGACTCGGGAAGAACGAGTCGTCTCGGGGAGTGATTCGTTCAGTCGCGCATGCGCAATTGCACAACTATGAACGAACGACTCAAACCCGAAGACTCGAGCAATGAACTAATCAATTCTGTTTCCGGCTCAGGCAGCATAGGTAAAGCGTATGGGGCTGTCACGTGATGAACGAACGACTCAAACCCGAAGACTCGAGAGATGAACTAATCAATTCTGTTTCCGGCTCAGGCAGCATAGGTAAAGCGTATGGGGCTGTCACGTGATGAACGAACGACTCAAACCCGAAGACTCGAGCAATGAACTAATCAATTCTGTTTCCGGCTCAGGCAGCATAGGTAAAGCGTATGGGGCTGTCACGTGATGAACGAACGACTCAAACCAGAAGACTCGAGAGATGAACTAATCAATTCTGTTTCCGGCTCAGGCAGCATAGGTAAAGCGTATGGGGCTGTCACGTGATGAACGAACGACTCAAACCCGAAGACTCGAGAGATGAACTAATCAATTCTGTTTCCGGCTCAGGCAGCATAGGTTAAGCGTATGGGGCTGTCACGTGATGAACGAACGACTCAAACCCGAAGACTCGAGAGATGAACTAATCAATTCTGTTTCCGGCTCAGGCAGCATAGGTAAAGCGTATGTGGCTGTCACGTGATGAACGAACGACTCAAACCCGTACAGATAGAGGTGAGGGAGCTAATCATAGACTGAAGACCCAGGTAAACAATGAATTAAACTTTTCTTTTTCTAATAGTATTATAGTTTTGTCTTGTTTGTAGTGTAATCAACGTTTGTACAAGCAGTACATGTGTTATGGAAGTAACACGTAGCTTTTTAATTATATTTTGGTAAAATGAACGAAATGACTCGAAAAAAGATTCATTCATTTTGCTGAACGAGACTCAAAGATCCGAGTCAGTAAAATGATCCGAACTTCCCATCACTACTGTAGCGCCCCCATCAGGCCGATTGGGGCATGCCTTGTACTACCAACCCTCCAAGTTTTAAGTCTTCACAACTTACGGTTGGGTCTACACAATCAGTTTTCACTGCACATTCAAAATGCAGGTCTTCACTGCACATTTGAGACAGTTCCACAGTGCATATTCCAAAGATAAATGAAGGTCTTACGGGTTTGGAACGACATGGTTGTGAAAAATTAATGACAAAGTTTGCATTTTTGGGTGAACTATCCCTTTAAAATGTTTACACCAAGTCACCACCAACTTTTTATTACAGTAGTATAGCTAACTACTCTTCCAAAACTATAGTCTTTATATACTTTAAATACTTAGTAAAATAATAGTAGCTTAAAATATTTAAAAAGTTGTTTCCTCAACATTGCTAATGGCCTTCCAGTACAGTACACACTGAACCATTAGAAGCCATTTAGGCTGAATCGAGAGGTAGCAAATGTTCAGGAATTCTTCTGAGCAGACAGAGCAGCGAATCTGCTGTGACTGTCACTGGAAGTATAATCCGAACCATGTTCTGCCTAACGTGTGCCAGCTGCTGTGAGACGACTGTGCTGTGCCAGGGACGGTAGGATTGAGGTCTACAGGCGGCTAACAGCATTTGCGCACTGGTCGTCTCTGTCAAAACCAACCTCCCCAAGTGTGGCCAATCCAAACGTTTCAAAAGAAACGAGAGAAATCCATAAAAGCCACAATCCAACTCAAACAAATGCGTATTGTAAATCCGTTCCAGCTGAGCGCTGTTTTAGAGAGGTGGATGCTGTTATGATGTGAAACTGAAAACAGACTAAACACAGACACGCTAAACCAGACAAAACAAAAACCTATTGTTTTACACTCAGGAGGTGCCATGACTCAGGCAGTACAACACCTGAAATCTGAGACAAAACCCTGAGGTACCGGCATATTACAACATATATATGTATAAACAAAACTACATGAGATTATCAAGAGCACTTAAAGGGATAGTTCAACCCAAAATGAAAATTACCCCATGAGTTACTCACCCTCAAGCTATCATAGGTGTATATGACTTACTTCTTTCAGACAAATACAGTTGGAGTTATATTAAAAAATGTCCTGGCTCTTCCAGGTGTTGAGATTTTGAACTCTAATAAAGCGCATCCATCCATCATGAAAGTGCTCTACACAGCTCCAGGGGGTAAGTAAAGGCCTTCTGAAGCAAATCGATGCATTTATGTAAGAAAAATATCCACAATTGAAACTTTATTAACTATATTCTCTTGCTTCCACTAACTATCGCACACGAGTTCACAAGAGTAGCGTTTCAGTGGATGATATCGGATTTAGGCGTAGCGCATAGGAGAGAGTAAAAAAAACACCAGTCACAAATTGGAAGTACAAAACGGCGATTTCTAAAGATAAATGTTTAAGGATTTCAATACAAGCCAAGAGGAGACTGGTTTTCCTTGGTTCTTGCGAGGCAAGCATACTCTCACCACAGTTAATCCAACAGCATCCACTGTAACGCCACTCTTGTGAACGTGGGTACAACAGTTATGGTTTATAAAGTTTTAAATATGGATATTTTCCTTACACAAATGCACCGATTTGCTTCTCAAGATCTTTATTAACCCCCCTGGAGCCATGGGGAGTACTTATTATGATGGATGGACACACTTTTTAGGGCTTCAAAATCTCAGTAGCCATTCACTGCCATTATAAAAGTTGGAAAAACTCCATTGTATTCGTCTGAAAAAAGAAAGTCATATTTACCTACGATTGCTTGAGCGTGAGTAAATCATGGGATCATTTTTATTTCATCACACTCAAATGTAAAAAAAAAAAAGATGCACAAATAGAACAAGTTGTTACATTTGCTGGTGTTAAACCTCCAAAACAAACATTGAGGGAACAAAATGATGATTGATCTTGACTCTTGCCGTGTGTATGTTGAATGTTGTGGAATTGCGTAGCGTGTTGCTGGGCGGTTGTTGCCAGCGGTGTGCCTGGTTCAGATCCTCTGAGGTTAAATACAGAGGGACCCAGTCGCAACCCCCGTTCCACCCGGCTGGGCCTGAAAACAGCCAGTCAGCCGAGTGCTAAACGTAAGTGACAAATGCCGTCTGACTCAAATCACCTTCCATCAGACCCCATGACTGCCTCCCACCCAGAGAAAGAGAGAGAGATGAACAATACTGCGTAAAGATGAAACTGATTTCTCTAGGCAAATCTCACTAGTGTAAGTCGCAATAACCAAACAAGCACTCAAAATATCAGCATTTGTACAGTACAGACAATTGAAGCGTCAGATACAGATGTGATTAATCATGACTCACTCATTGAAAACTCTCTAAGATGGAAACTAATTTATTAAACCAATATATTTGGTGTTTGGATAGCTGGGTGGACTCTGACAACTGTTGCTACCAAATAACAGCAAGTTTAAAGACACCATGAAATCATTTAACCGTTTTCTGTCCTGTGTTGAGGTATTTTCAGTTAAACTAAAACATTTTTGGTGGTACATATCTAGGGTTGGGCAAATTTTAAATTATATTAGTTCTGTCAAAATTAGAGTATTAACGCAGGCGATTAATTTTTCCAGTTTAACGGCATTAAAAATATTTAACACAGTTAATGTGGGGCAGGGCTAGGGTTGGCCACCCCACTCACAACTGCTGCTTCCATCTCTTTTTTTCTTGACAAGAAGTGCATTTATTTAGTCGCAGAATGTCTTTATGACCACATTAAACGGGAGACTTTCCAGACGCACACTCTAACTTCGCATCAGTGCCTTCAGTAGAAGTAAGATGAGATGTTGTCAGGCCGTATGTCAGTAAAAACAAATTTACCCGTCCTATTAGCTGTTACACTATGCTCGTAGCACGTGCGCTTAAATTGCACACACAAATACGGTGACGTGCACTGTAGCCTGTATCATTTTACATTAAAGCATGAATTAAACTAAGAGCATGCGTGTCAGATCCGTGTCACATTCAGCAGTGGTAGCTCTTAAAGTAATAGCAGCCAAATAACCTAATAACCCAGCTGCTGTGATGTCTATTAATCAATTAAAAAAAAGAGAAAATTAAAAACTTTTGTATGAGGATTCATCTATTTGTCTATATATATTTAATTTAGTATTTAGAATTTGATAACTTTATTCAGTTTCTGTATAGTTTCTACTTGCTGAAGGGCACAGGTACATCATGGGTTTAATGTGACAATTGTTTTAAGTTGTTTTAAGTTTTAAAATTGAAGTTGATATTTTTAAAAGTCTAATAAATGTTAAAATTGATAGCTCTTAATTATACTGAAATGTTGAATGGCTATAGTAAATGGTTAAATATTAGGGGAAAATAATTTCTTAGAGACATCAGTAATATATATTGGTATCAATGTTACTCGCATTTAGTCATCATTTTTTTAACAAATATAAAAAATAGACTGTCTTTATGTTGTTTCTACTTTCATTTGAAGTTTGAACATAAAAGTACATTTAAAAAGTTGAATGTTAGGTGGGATTAATTGTGATTAATTGCAATTAATCGCTATTAATTTCAGAAAAATAAATTGTGATTATTTAAACAATTTTTTTTATAGATTGACAGCACAAATCTATATATAACCCCACCCACAAACAAATATACATAATATGAAATAAAGTAGAAATGAACATTAACTGATTAATAAATGCTGTAAAATCTTACAATGCTATTTTACATTTACTTGTCAGTATTTTACAGAAATATGTGAAATTTCCTATTGTAAATATATCAAAACTTAATTTTTGATTAGTAATATGCATTGCTAAGAACTTCATTTGGACAACTATAAAGGCGATTTTCTCAATATTTAGATTTTTTTTTTGCACCATCACATTCCAGATTATCAAATAGTTGTATCTCAGCCAAATATTGTCCTATCCTAACAAACCATACATCAATGGAAAATGACCTTTATGACTGGTTTTGTGGTCCAAGGTCACATTTACTATAGACCTCCAAGATACTGGGTATTATATTAGTTCTAAACTAGACGGTGTGATGTATAAACCTGATATATAGCTCAGAAAGTTTGTATTCAATGTATTCACTTTCAAAGTCCACTTCAAGTTGAATCCACTTCAATGTCCTCAAAATTAACAATGTTATTATTTGATATGAGTGAAAAGCCTGGTGAAATACCTCAGTGCAGTTACCAATGAGAAAAAAGGACAACATATGTGATCTGAAAACCATTTTACTCTTGTGGATCAGGCTTTCAAAGAAAACTAGGCCACTGCCAGCTTTGATGTCTTAATTGTGATTCTTTTTTTTAAATGACAAAGAGATGTGCAGGCCTATTTATGGAACAAAAGACAGATTGAGCTAGAGTACTGGAAAGAGAGGGAGTGGGACAGAATGAATGAGTTAAACTGAACGATTTGTAACAACGTTTAATTATGAAGCACAAATACGATTTCAGAATGTGAGTGCTTCTTTAAATACAGCTCTAATTGAGTGTCTCAGAGTGTGCCCTACCTGTGGGCTGATGCTGGGGCCGTAGCCCATCCCGGGTGACGCCATGGAATGTGGCCCCATGGGCGAGCTGATGACAGAGAAAGGAGATCCCAGGCCATTCATGGGCGAGCTCAGAGTGCTGATGGGGGAGTGCAGAGACCCCGAGTGGCCTAAAGAAGTCGGGCTCAGCAGTGACGGATGCATCCCCCGGTGGTGGGACGTAGGCGAGCTAAGAGGAGAGGACGTCACCTGTCCTGAGGAGTCTGTGGAGAGGAAAGTGGAAGGAAGTGGTTAGAACATTTATCTTAGCTTTAGTCTGCAGCTATTTGCTAACAACATCAGAGGGGAGACAATTTCCTCTTTCCAAGTATTATGGCGTGAGACAGGCAGCTTCAAGCCTATATGATGCAGAGACACAGACAGAGAGAGAGAGAGTGAAAGTCCTGTTGGGACCTTTTCACCCGCTTGCTGAACCTTACACTGCATGATTATTCTGAGAAAGTAACAAAAGACAGACAGTCACATGGGTGCACAGCACTTCTTTATCATCTAGCGCAGAGGTCACCAATTAGCGGATTGTGAATCATTTACCATAAATGAATATAATTAGAAGCAGTTTTTCCTCCACATGTCAAAACTAAGCTTCTGTAAGAGAGCATATAAGACGGGTTAAGCGAAGAGATGCTGTTTATGATAATCCAATGCATTTTCCTTAGAACAAAAAAAAAAAAAAAAAAAACAGCAGGAAAAAGGATGATATTTCTTGCTTTTGGTTGCTCACTGACTGTTTGTAAAACACCTTTATACTTACTGCAATGCTGATTCAGAGCCATGTCTACAAGGAAACTGTATAAAACTGCTAAAAATAAACTCACATAAATGTAGACATTGGCAAGATTTTTAAACTTTTGGAAATTTCATAATTTAATTTATAATTTTTAAAAATACATAAAAAACATATTTACTGCAAAGCTGATTTTAAGGGATTTACAGTTGATGTCAAAAGTTTACATACACCTTAGATCATACAAAATGCATGTTATTTTTTATTTAGTACTGACCTGAATAAGATATTTCACATAAAAGATGTTTACATATAGTCCACAAGAGAAAATAATAGTTGAATTAAAAAAATTGCCCTGTTCAAAAGTTTACATACGCTTCATTCTTAATACTGTGGTGTTACCTGAATTTGTTTAGTGATAGTTGTTTATTAGTCCCTTGTTTGTCCTGAACAGTCCAGAACTGTCTACTGTTCTTCAGAAAAATCCTTCAGGATTTGGTTTTTCAGCATTTGTGTGTATTTGAGCCCTTTCCAACAATGACTGTATGATCTTTTCACACTAAGAACAACTGAGGGACTCATATGCAACTATTACAGAAGGTTCAAACGCTCACTGATGACACATGAAACATGATGAATTAAGAGCTGGGGATGAAATTCAAAAGATCACTCAGGTAACACAGTATTAAGAATCAAGTGTGTGTAAACTTTTAAACAGGGTAATTTTTATAAATTCAACTAATATTTTCCCTTGTGGATTATATGTAAATGTCTTTTATGTGAAATATCTTATTCAGGTCAGTGCTAAATTAAAAGAAATAGCACGCATTTTGTATGTAAACTTCTGACTTTAACAGTATATTTTGCGAAAATCTCTATAAAAATACATCATATTTTAACAATTTTATTTAATCATTCATTCATTTTTATACTTTTTTTATTTGCTCACTTGTGGTTTGTAAAACATTATATTCACTGCAATAATTATTTGGAGCAATTTATATTGTGAAAATCACTTAAAAATACACTTTTTTAGCAACTAAATCAGCACTGAGAGATACCATCTTAACTATCTAGGATTTAATATTCCTTATTTTTATAAGGTATATTGGTTGTCATGTTAAATATTTATAAAAAAAATTCCTCAGTTCATATGAATTATTTAATTTCAGCATTAAAAAGCAGCATAATAACAACCATAGACCTCATTTGTAACAACTGCGGGCGCTCTACACAAGTAATGTAACAGAAAACTAACAGAGCAATAATCGAATAAGCCTAAATCAGCCTATACACAATGAACATTCATTTGAATTAAGTAGTCAATTAACCCTTTGGTACAGTCTATACATAATTTGATGCCATAAAATAATGATTTTGTAGAAATTTCACTAGTTTCTGGAACAGAGGAGTTAAGTCCTGAAACGGTATGCTATTTTGGCACATTTGATTGTTCAGAACATTAATGGGAAGGAAATGCAGAGACTGAACTTCTTGGAAGTTTAACCGAACACACCTACTGTAGTACTGTACGCGTTTATAGGCTTTGGGAACGCTTCAGAAAACACAAAGGGAGAGAAAGCAATTGCGAGAGAGGCACAAGGTCAAGGCCCTACGGATGCCATCTGATTAGGTGCAGACTCATTTTCTGCTTGCGTACTCTTCCTCTCTTCTCGCCCCATTCTCCACTCCTCGGATCTCCTTGAACCTGTCAGTCATGCTGTCAGCTGTCATCAAGAGACGATGGAGGTACATCTGTCAGTCTTGCCTGGGTGACAAGGCCATATTTCCTGTGTCCATGACTGCTAAATTTCCCTCTCTCTAACCTTGTCTTGTTCTTGGCTCACTTTCATCTAGCTCACACTTCCTTTCTTCCTCTGCCCATCTCTCTTTGTCTTTTCAAACCACGTAAATTATAACAGTTTGTGTGGAGCATCATTTACTGCGAAGACGCATGTGCGTTACCTACGCGCATTTAAGTAATTAAAGTGCATATAGGCTATTAAACCCACAGCGCATGTATTTATTCAATTGAGTCGTAGAGTTTGTGAATTCACAATAGTGTTATGCTTTTTATTATGATTTTAAATGGGTTATATATCATGCAGCCATGGAAAACAGTCTAATAATGTGTCTCATGGACGCTGTCGGTGAAATGTGGTATTTCCGGTATTTTGCCGGTTACTTGACACGGGCAAAATGCAATTGAGGATTTTTTTTTTAAATCAAGTATATAGCACAGAACAAAGAAACAACAAAAAAGCATGCAAATGTTTAATGTATTTCATGACTTAATCGCATTACGCAAGAGTGGAGACTCACAACAGGCTAGTTTCATAAGGGGGCTGCACAGAATATGGATGATGTGTTACTCAATTAGGTGACAGTTGAGAAAAACAGCATGTCCAGTCTGTGTTTTCCAGGAGCTCTCTGTCTCCACTTGCCTGATGTCACTTCACAGTGTCTTGTGATGGATTCCAGGCCAAAAGGCACTCGAGAAGGCGGATGGAGTATATAAGAGGGAGAGCTTGTCAGCGGGGTATGTTAGCGGCTGCCTGACTGCCAGATCCGCCACGCCAAACACTTCCCCTACATCCTGCCCTCCTCCGGAGCACTTCCTGCAAACACCCCGAAATCAGCTGCAGCGAAGAGAGACGCTTCTGTCGGCGCGTTCATATACACATTCACACCCGCTGGTTGCCAAAAAAACAGCGATTAATTAATTCTCGAATGTCACGGTGTCACATAAACAGGAAAACATGGTTTCCTGGCACATGGAAGTGTAACGTAATCATTATTCAGTCTAATGAGGGTTTTATCTCGCGGTGATAAGACCCCCTGAGATGGTGGTCTGCTTTAGAAACACTTTGATGCCAATCTGTCAGTGGACAGCTGCTATACACTGGGGACACAGCTAATCCAGGGTCAGTTTGGGAGTGTGACACCATATTCTAACTAGATGTGATGTTTAATTCACACTAAAATTACACTAATATTAAATATTTTAAAAATGTTAAAGCATTATGTTCGTGTGCACATCCTATGTATTATATTATTCAGCATGTACTATTTGTAACCATGGACCACAAAACCAGTTAACAGTCAATTTTTTAAAACTGAGATTTATACATAAGCTTTATAAATAAGCTTTCCATTGATGTATTGTTTGTTAGAATAGGACAATATTTAGCAGAGATACAACTATTTGAATGTGCAAAATAATCTAAATATTGAGAAAATCGCCTTTAAAGTTGTCCAAACGAAATTCTTAGCAATTCATATTATTAATCAAAAAGTAAGATTTGATATATTCACGGACCTCTTTAAAAAAACATTAAAAAAAAAACAACTGGTAGTGTAGTGTATATTGTGAAAATCACTATAAAAATACACTACATGGCTAAATTAGCACAGAGAGAGACTATCTTAATGATTTAGTATTTAATAAAATAATAATAATAAAATAATTCCTTATTTTTAACATATTTTGAATCAACAAAATTAAATATTTAAATATTTGTCAATATTTAAATATTTTATATCAATAAAAACCAACATAAATAATAGAAAGCATTATGTTTGTGTACACGTCCTATTTATTATAATATACAGCATATATTATTTGTGACCTTGGACCAATTTTTTGAAATTGAGATTTATACACAAGCTTTACAAATAAGCTTTCCATTGATGAATGGTTTTTTTAGGAGAGGACAATATTTGGCCGAGATACAACTGTTAGAGATACAAAAAATCTGGAGCTAAGGGTGCAAAAAAAAAAAATCTAAATATTCAGAAAATTGCCTTTAAAGATGTTTGAATGAAGTTTTTAGCCATGCATATTACTATTCAAAAATTAAGTTTTAATATATTTATGGTAGGAAATGTACAAAATATCTTCATGGCACATGATCTTAATATTCTAATGATTTTTTCAATTATTTTGACTCATACAATGTTTTGTTGGCTATTGCTACAAATATACCCGTGCTACTTACGACTGGTTTTGTGGTCTAGGGTCACGTGTGTGTGCACATTATAAGTATACTGTGCTACCAGTTGGTGGTGTGTTCCTCTCTGTGAAGGCTAGGGTTGCCAGATCAGGATTACAGACGGATAAAAGGAGCTCTTATTTAATCCGCCCCAGAGAGGGGCACAGCTGGTGGAAAACAGGATAGAGAGAGAGAGAAAGAAAAAAGGACATAGAAAAGAGAAGAAGAGACTTTCACGTTGACGTTGGTGTGAGACTTGTTTCATTCAAGAACTTTAGTTCAAAAGACGACTGGAGATGTGAAAACAGACTAGTCAGGGCTGCCTGAAAGACTAGTTGACTAATCAGTCTTAACTGGAAGCCCTGTATTATTAGGCTGGTTTCAGGTTTGCCTGACTCAACTAGATATGTCTCTTTAGGAACGGTTACAAAAGACTCAGTCTGACAGCAGTAAGCATGTTAATTAACGCAAAAAACAACAAGAAACAGAAAAGCAGGTAGCTAATTCTAAGAAAACGTGCCATCGAACAGTCCACTTTTTCCCCCCCATCTCTCACACGTCTTATTTTCCAATTGTCTTTCTTTGTCCTAACCTGTTTGGTTGGGAAGAGAAACATGTTTTACAAGCAATCTGAGAAAGCGTCTGTAAAACCATCAGGGCGCCGTGCTACCTGAAGCGCACCGGATGAATAGCTAGCTAGCTAGATTAGATAAGAGCAGGAAAGACAGAAAACACAGCCCTGGAAACATCCAAATATGAGTGGCAGCCCTCCAAGCCTAACCCTATGCCAAAACACAGCTGTCATCTGCTGCTGATCACCTCAAAGGCGTCTGACAGGTACAAACCAGCAAATAAATCAGCAGGAATCAGGATCATTATCCTCCTACATCAGCTCCAGGACTTATTGGAGAAAAGTGCCCTGCATAATGCACAACAGGTTGCCCAGCCTTTTACAGGAGGTCAGACAAGGGTTTGAAATCTATTCACTTCTATTCATGTGCATTAAATGCAGGTATGCAAGCATATACATCTTTTACTGCATATAAACAGTTTGTTGGATCTGAATAAGATATTTCACATAAAAGACATTTACATAGTCCAAAAGAGGAAAATAATAGTCGAATTTATAAAAACAACCCTGTTCATAAGTTTACATACACTTGATTTTTAGGTGTTGTTACCTGAATGATCCACAACTGCTTTTTTTGTTTGTTTGTTTGTTTAGTGATCATTGTTCATGAGTCCCTTGTTTGTCCTGAACAGTTAAACTGCCCGCAGTTCTTCAAAAAAATCCTTCAGGTCCCACATATTCTTTGGTTTTTCAGCATTTTTGTGGTTCAACCCTTTCCAACAATGACTGTATGATTTCGAGATCCATCTTTTGACACTGAGGACAACTGAAGGACTTATATGCAACTATTACAGAAGGTTCGAACGCTCACTGATGCTCCAGAAGAGAAAAACGATGAATTAAGATCCAGGGGGTGAAAACTTTTGAATTTGAGGATCAGGGTAAATTTAACTTATTTTGACATCTGGGAAACATGCAACTATTTTCTGTAGATTCTGAAGGGCTGTACTAATAAAAAAAGAAGATATTTAGGCAAAGTTTCAAAAGTTTTCACCCCTTGGCTTTTAAGTCATCGGTTTTCCTCAGTCTGCTACATTTGCATATTTATAAACATGAATATGAATTCCCATGTGACCTCACAATGAGCAGCATCCTATAGCTCCGCGGTGGTGCTCTACACAACCTTTGTAGAAAACGAAGGGACAGAGTAAAGGTGAAAGGAAAGAAAGCGATCTCCTGTTCTCTGTCACACGATACCCAAAGACCACACACACGCACACACACACACAAACACACGCCTGCACACTATCATGTTGGGCCTGCTGGTGTGATGACTGCATGACTAATGTTTGCACTTGAAAGGAGCTGAATGGGTGTGATTGGTCGGGAAAGCCTCTCTTGTATTCTTCTGATCTCCGCTTCACAGGTTTGCTGTGACAGGCGCTTTAACCACAGTTTCATATTCATTCCACTTATTGCTCTGGGCCGGTTACATCACTGCTGAAGAACAAAGTGAGCATGCATTCCTGTAGCAAGATAAACGTAGCCCATAAATGACTGCCACAGCTAGCTGTAATTTGTCTGGAAAACATACGGGTGGGAAAAGACGTAAAATTATGTTTTGACGAAGAAAAGACATATTTTGAGAATCATCTCCATCTCCTTTTCATTAAATGGACAAAAAAGTCTTCAAAATATCTTCTTTTACGTTCCACAGAAGAAAGTGAGTCAGAAAGTCAGGTTTGGATGACATGAGGGTAAGTAAAAAAAGAATTTTTTTTATTTTTGCGTGAACTGTCCCTTTAATGTGTGCATGGACAAAACAATCCTCTCCTTTCCCTCACTGTTTGAATCTGACTGGTTCTGGCATGTCCTGTTGGTGCTAAGAGCTAGTAGGCATCTGCAACAGCAGCGTCTGCATTATGAATGGAAAACAGGAGCAGAGCTGCACAGGGCTGAGAGTCTGCAACAGCTGTTCATCTCTATAATTCATCCTCTAACGCCAGAGAGGAGGATGGAGATCATGAGAGGGAAAACGGCAGGTCTGATCATTCTCCACAGGTGGCTATCAGCTAATGAAGGGGTTTAAGTTAACAGAGATAAAACTATGTATTTTCAAAATCGACTAGTCTGTGGGAGGCTGAATGACTAGTTCTTTCAAAAACAGCTGTATGGAGAGCAATGGATTGGATTGAGGGGGTCTTTACATAATTGACGTAATCTTAAAGGGATAGTTCAACCAAAAATAAAAATTCCCCTATGATTTACTCACCCTCAAGCCAACTTTTTCTGCCAGATGAAAACAATTATATATGACCCTGGACCACAAAACCAAATGTAAGTAGCACGGGTATATTTTCAGCAATAGCCAACAATACATTGTATGGCCAAAATGATCAATTTTATGCCAAAAATCATTAGGATATTAAGTAAAGATCATGTTCTATTAAGATATTTTGTATATTTCCTACCGTAAATATATATAAAAAAATTATTAGTAATGTGCATTGCTAAGAACTTCATTTGGACAACTTTAAAGGTGATTTTCTCAATATTTAGATTTTTTTGCACCCTGAGATACCAGATTTTCAAATAGTTGTATCTCAATGGCAAGCTTTTTTTTTTTTTTTTTAAATGGACCCTTATGACTGGTTTTGTGGTCCAGGGTCACATATTATTCGTCTGCTTTTGTTATTAGTTCTATGAAAAACTGTCCTGGCTATTTCAAGCTTTATAATGGCAGTGAATTTTTTGAGATTTTGAAGCCAATAAAAGTGCGCCCATCCATAATAAAACGTTTTTGCCACTTCTAACAGCTACATCCTACAACCCATGTTGACAGTTAGTGGAAGCAACAGATTAAGGTTTAGAAAGTTTTAAATATGAATATTATTCTTACACAAATACATAGATTTACTTCAGAAGGCCTTTATTAACCCCCCGGAGCCATGTGGAGTACTTTTTAAGATGGATGGATGCACTTTTTTCAGCTTTAAAATCTCCACACCCATTTACTACCTTTATAAAGCTTTGAAGACCTGAAACATTTTTTAATCTTGTATTCGTCTGTAAGAAGAAAGTCATATACACCCAGAATGGGTGAGTAATCATGGGGTAATTTAATTTTTTGGTTGAACTTTCCCACAAATATTTGGTGCAACAATTTATTTAATTAATTCATTTAATTAATTTTAATGAGAACAAGACACAAATTTCCCAAAACTTGTTTTTTTGCACACAAAAAAAGCATACTATTTGGCTTCTTTTTTTCTCAAAATTTTTGCACTGATGCAAAAGGATCCAAACTAGAAAACACAAGAAAAATCTACTTCACCAATAAACTACCCAACAAGTTTATTTGATAAGCAGTAATCGTCATGATATTCCAAATCAATGTGTGACCCTGGACCACAAAACCAGTCATATGTTTATTTTTTGGCCGAAATACAAATATTCGAAAATCTGGAATCTAAGGGTGCAAAAAAAAAATTTTTTTTTTTCAAAATATTGAGAAAATCACCTTTAAAGTTTTCCAAATTAAGTTCTTAGCAATGCATATTACTAATCAAAAATTAGGTTTTGCTATATTTACTGTAGGAAAATTACAAAATATCTTCATGGAACATGATCTTTACTTAATATCCTAATTATTATTATTTAAATATAACTCAGATTTTATTCATTTGACAAAGTCATTTACATCCAGGAATCGTTTGAGGGTGAGTAAATCATAGGGATAAATTTTATTATTTAGAAAACAGTAACTGTTTCACCAATAAACTAAAAAACAATAACTACTTCACCAATAAACTACTGAAGTTTATTTACCAGTAGGGCTGCACGATTAATCGTTTTTAAACCGAAATCGCGATTTGAAAGGGTGCGATTTTCAAATCGCAAGAGCTGCGATTATTTCGATTTATTATCAAATGTGGTAACAAGCATTTAAGTCGTTTCTGACAGGTCGCTTCATGTGCACATTACGTCTTCATGCTTATATTAGGTTTGATGCAGAGTTTAACCAATAGGGGGCATTTTAACACTGCATGTAGAGACATGCACAGGACGTATTTTTCAGTCCCGCGTCCGCAGAAATATGTTTATCTCGTTCAGTTCCCGCCTCGACATTCATGTTTTGTCCCGCTCCTGCCCGCATAAAAGTAACCTATATAGTTTTTTTCAGTACATCAATTGAATTTACATGAAACAGTTTTGTAACATCTCGTAATTTCACAAAACCCCAGCATAAACGCTCCTGATAAAATATTTGTTATATAGGCTAAGCATCAACATTCACAAACCACTGTTATTCTTAACAGAAGAGCAAGCATGAGCTACTGTGTGTATCCATAGCAGAATGCAAGTAGACAAAGCTAAAGTTGACATCTCAGTTCAAATGCGATCTCATAAAGCTCTAACACAATGAATATTATGCACAATGAATCTTTCACAATGTCTACACTTCGTGTGTTTTAATTCGCGAGCACGCAATATTCAGCACTGTGCAAGAATGTTTGAGCAGTGAGTGGATTCTAACCTCTGATGACTTGCTTCTAGTGCTTACTAATCATAGCTGTAAGTTATATACTAGTTGTTCTTGCTGCTTTTGTGCAATAGATTAATAACAATATTTGCTTTTTAGATAGCCAATTTCTATTTTGCGGGGGTCCCGCGAATCATTTTATTTTCCCGCGTCCCGAACATCCGCACTCGCCCATCAAGTTTTGTCCCGCGCCGCAGTCGGTTGCCTCGGGTCCCGCTATACTCCCGTAGGAGTGCAGGTCTCTACTCTACGTTAACGTCATTTGGAAAAGATGAGCGGGAGCAGCGGCTCAACTTCCCAACAAAACAGTGTGTTTGGATTCCTAAAAGTTTAAGATTTTAATAATATTTTATTATAAAATTTTATATATATATATATATATATATATATATATAATAAAAGATTTTAATAATATTTTATTATAGCATTTTAATTGTTAATTTTATTTAAGATACTGTAGTTATTTTCTTAATATGTCATGATAACTGACAACTTTATTTTAAAAAAGGCAACAATGTTTAAGAGGTTTTAAATAAACAGTAGAACAGTGTAGCATACTTTGTGATTATGCTTGGTCTTTCTTTGGTGCTGTTAAAACCACCATATCAAACCTGTAGCTCTTTTATGAAATAGTAGTAAATCGCATTTTAAATCGCAAATCGCAATTTTGATCAGAAAAATCGCAATTAGATTTTTTCTCCAAATCGTGCAGCCCTATTTACCAGTCATAAGGGTCAATTTTCTGAAATTGAGATTTATAAATCATCAATAAATAAGCTTTCCGTTGATGTATAGTTTGTTAGGATAGGAACATATTTGGAAAAGATACAATTACTTGAAAATCTGGAAGGATAGGAAAATATTTGGACAAGATACAACTATTTGAAAATCTGAGGGTGCAAAAACCACAAAAAACTTTAAAACCTTTAAAGTTGTCCAAATTAAGTTCTTAGCAATGTATATTACTAATCAAAAATTTAAGTTTTGATATATTTAGAGTAGGAAATTTACAAAATATCTTCACAGAACATGATCTTTACTTAATATACTAATGATTTTTGTAACAAGCTCAATTTTTTCAGGTTCTATTAGTTAAACATGGTGTCCTTCGATCCCTGACGTTAAAACAATGCCCCATAGATTCATAATAACTCTCTGAACGAAACCCAACAGGCGCGGCACTGATCCCATCCTAGCTTTTCCATACTATACTTCAGGGAGCTCTCCGCTCACATTCGGCAGCCAATCTCCAGCACTTTTCCAGGAAAATCCCGGTCACTGCACGTCTCCCTTGACAGCAACTACAAAAGGCGCAAATAAGCCCCTTGCAAGACGTCCGCCCGAACAGACACTTTCAACTAATACAATGAAATATGTTGAAGTTTTAGTGTCTTTGAGAGGGGAAAAAAAAAACTGAAGCGACACACACAATCTATTATTCATAAAGATGTTTGGCACTGGCTGTCGTGCTTTTTTGAAGCCCACAGATTGTGGGCGCTCTGACGGCAGGATGAAACAGATATCATTTGCATCTCTCTGAAAATGCTCAGGTCTATTCGTAGGTAAGGACGAGGGAGAGAGGGGGGGAAACACAGCAACTTCCTGAGGAACTTTCAAGCCGATGTCTGAATTAATGCCGGGACTAAAAATAAGAACTGGCAACGGGAGAAAATGCAGAATCTATTCTGGATAGTTTGACTTTCGCTAGGGAAAAACAGCAGAGGAGTGATGAGCAAACAGCCGCCCTGGCCCGTCACTGACTAACAAGCAACATACAGTACAGTATTTACTGTATATCGCGCCTCTTTGACAGTCATCATTAGTGTTATTCTTATCATTACCGCTTAAACCGCAGCTGTTGTTTATTGTTGTGAATGCAGAATAGGCCGCGTTCGGCGTGTGGACATTTTCAGCGTGTGAATGCAAAGACATAAGGTCTGGCGCGGGCAATAATCAGCCATTTTTTCTGTATGTGTTTGTATAAACAGGTTAATCTGCCGCTCGCTGTGTAAGCAATGGAAGTAAATAGAGCCGGCTGATGTGTTTACTCTGACTCTGGGAGTGCTGGCGGCCTGGACGCGGACCGGAGCCAAGAAGAACACAAAGCGACCCCGGTGAAGGAGGCCCCTGTTCCTGCTCCTTCACACTCCACCCTGGAGATACGCTCACCTGACAGCATACCGTGACAAAGGACAGTGTGAAGCCACCGCAAGACTGCCTTTACAGAAAGGCATGCTGGGTAAGGCACGGTGGGCAGTCGCTGTTAGACCTTTTCAACTTTTCCCACCCAGGAGGAGACAATCTCAAACAGGATATCTCAAATGAGGCACAATATAATGATTTTGCAGGACATAATGAAGTTAGTACTTTGTAGAGGACGTTTTTTTTTTTTTTTTTTTTTAACTCTGGGTACTTTTATTTTATTTTAAACTATCACTTTGTTGAGGATGTGTTTTTTAACTTTGGGAACTTATTTTATATTATTTCATTTTATTTTATTTTAAATTAACACTTTGTAGAGGACGTGTTTTTTTTATGTGTATTTAATTGAATTTAATCGAATTTTATGTTATTTTATCCTTTCAGGGATATCTTTCATCTTTTCAACTTAACCTAAGAAAATACATAATTAAAAAAATACACATTTAAAACAACAATCTATCTAAACAAATAGTGAAGTGATCAAACAATTTGATTATATGACTATTATATAGTAATTAGGGATGGCTCGATACCACAATTTTGACTTCGGTACGATACTAGGATCTAATACCTTGGTATCGATACCAAATCGATACCATAGGTAAAAAAAAAAAAAAAAAAAAAAGGAAACAGGCAAATATAGGTGAATTGAAAACTCTATGAACAACTATGCAAAGAAATTGTTACAAAAAAATAATAAAAACTACAATTTTGATTTTAGAAGAAACAAAACTGAAGAGATCTAATTAAAATAAAGTAATCTCTTAATATATGTGACCCTGGACCACAAAACCAGTCTTAAGTCGCTGGGGTATATTTGTAGCAATAGCCAAAAATACATAGTATGGGTCAAAATTATAGATTTTTTTTTATGCCAAGAATCGTTAGGAAATTAAGTAAAGATCATGTTCCATGAAGATTTTTTTGTAAAATTCCTACTATAAATATATCAAAATGTATTTTTTTTTATTAGTAATATGCATTGTTAAGAACTTAATTTGGACAACTTTAAAGGTGATTTTCTCAGTAGGCTATTTTGATTTTTTTTTTGCACCCTCAGATTCCAGATTTCCAAATAGTTGTATCTCGGCCAAATATTGCCCTATCCTAACAAACCTTACATCAATAGAAATTTTATTTATTCAGCTTTCATGTGATATATACACCTCAGTTTTGTAAAATGTAAGCTTATGACTGGTTTTGTGGTCCATGGTCACATATTTTCAATCTTTATCACAAAGAAAATGTGAATGCAACCAGAATGCAACAACAACAAAAAAAACCAACAGAGTAGAGGATACAGGTTGGATTGTGATTTTGGGATTGAATAAAATGGGTTCACATATACATATCTTTTCAGTCTTTATTTTTTTGCTAGCTCCTTTGACCGCTGCAGAGCGCGTTTCATCTGTGTGATCCGTTTGTCTGTTATCACGCTTGCCGGTTTTACGCCAGTTTGCGGAACACTGCCGCATAGTGGTGAAAATCGGAACAGCGGATGAAATACCGAACTGAGCAAACTTTTGATATTGTACCGTTTAAAAAAAATAAATACCGGTATTTTCACAGTACCGGTATACCGCACATCCCTAATAGTAATTATGGAAAAATGATATTCATGTTTTAATTCATTTTTGCAGGACATAATGAAATTAGTATATTGTAGAGGATATTTTATTTTATTTTTTTATTTCATTTTATTTTTTATTTTATCCTTTCAGATATACTTTCATCTTTCAAACTTGATTTCAAAATGTAATATATTGACTATTATATGACTTTATTATATGATAATTATGCAAAAATGACACAATTAGACTATAATTATACTATACATAATTACTACTTGCTTACCAAGGAATCAATACTGAGCTTAAGCTAAAATATGATATTATTAACCAAATATATAGTATATATTTTTGACATTTATTTTATTTTATAAAAACACATACATACGCGTGCACACACACACACACACACACACACACACACACACACACACACACACACACACACACACACATATATATATAAATAAATTTAAATGTTAAATAAATAAATAATTGAAATTATATTTCACTATTAAAAAAATAAATATTAATTTATTTAAATAATTGCGAAATATACATATATTTAATTTAAATATTTTTTTCATATTTCACAATTATCTATGTGTATATATATGTGTGTGTATATATATGTGTGTGTATATATATATGTGTGTGTATATATATGTGTGTGTATATATATATATGTGTGTGTGTGTATATATATATATATATATATATATATATATATATATAATTTCTTTTAAATAATTGTGAAATAAATAAACAAATACGTGGGTGTATATATTTAGATGGATGGATGGATGGATGGATAGATAGGTATATATAATTATGAAACAAATAAATAATTGAAATAATACTTTTCATAATAATTCACTATTTTCACAATATTTCAATGTTTTTGTTTTTACATTTAAAATAATTGTGAAATAAAATATTACACTTGTTATTTCAGAATTGATCAATAATTGTTTAATACAGCAACTTATTAGTAACTTTCTAAAAATAAATAAACAAATAAATAAAATAGAATAAAATAAATAAAGTCAAGTCTCCTGTCATGTCTGTTAGGCATTGTTATTGGATAAATTAAAAGTGATAGTGTAAAAAAGTGTTTTAAAAGCTTATTTTTCAAAAGTCTACAAAACGAAAAGTGGCCGTAGTTGAAGAAAAACCCACAGACACAGAGCCTTTAAGTTTCTTCGTAAGCATCGTTACCGGACGAGATGCGAGTTGACAGCGTAACCACAAGCGCACCAGGACCCGAGAGCAGTTTGAACAGCGATTCCTCTGTTTGTACTCCAAATGATGAATTTGCCAGGGCCGCTAAATCAACAAGCGTTAAGACACACAAAACAACAGCACATAAAAATGAAAAGAAAAACAAAATAATGAATGTTGGATGAGTATTCACAGGGAAAAAAAAGCCCTGGACTGCCCACCGAGGATATCGCTGAGTGTGGTAAATTGCCACCCACAGCTTGATGGATCTAACGTCTTATTTTCACAGATCTGCTTCTAGAACTGCCATCATTAAGAGCTCAAGTCGGCTGTCAGACTCTCTGTTTTCACTATTTTTTGTGGTGTACAGTACAAGCCAGAGATGTTGTTTACCTAGAGGAGAGGAGAGAAAGTGGAGGAGACGCACTTGGCTGAGTACGAGGGCAGATAAGAGGAGATTACAGTTGCTATCGCTCCTCTCGGCCCACTGCAAACATCACGGCCTAATTGTTCTCTTTAACTCTGAGGTGATACGGGTCTCCCCCTGAGCCAATCCACACTCCAGAACATGCAAGCCCGTACGCACACACTTTGTCTAAACAACTAAACACGCCGCTTACGGCCTCGCCTTTATGAACACAAAGCTAATTCTCATAGAATGTTATTTTTACTTTTCGCCAAAGCCGGTTTGATTTAATGGTCCACTGTGGAAGGAAGCCAACTGTGCAGTGGGGAGTTCAAACAAAAAAACACCAGAAACTTTGATGTAGCTCTGTCCCTGCTTTCTTTAGAAGTAATCATTTTGGGAGGGTGGGGAATGAGACAATAATTCATTTGCAAAACAATGCAGCCACAATGTTTCAAAAATATGCACCTCAAGACGCACTGTAGGTTTATGTAATTCTGATTTCACAGATACCACCTACAGAACATAAAAAAAACCTGACCACATCATAAAAACACATTGTTCTAATAAGATATCCATAAAGTGTTATTTTATATAGTCTGATTCACAAGCAAATAACTCTTTTAATGAATCATTCATTAAACAGTCTCGGTCAAATACAAAGATTTAGCCTTTTTCTTGCTAGCTGAGCATGATGAATATTTTCCTTGGTTTGTTTTAACACTTGTGCATAAATAAATAAATAGATACATAAATAAATAAATAAATAAATAAATAAAACACTTCAATTTTCTATTTCATTGCAATATAACAAATAAAAACATCAGACAAAAAAAATTCTGTAAAATTAATAAAAAAAAAATTTGAACAAAATGAAAAATAAGGATAATTTTTAATTACAAGGATAATTCACATATTTTTTCCATAAAATATTATTATAATAAACTGATCATTTTTTGGGATTAGGAAACTTTTTATTCACCATTGAATCCTTAAAAAAAATGGTATAATAATTATTATTTATTAGTTTGAAACACACCTAAAAAAAAGTAAATACAATAAATAAATTTTAAATAATAAATAAATAAATGTAAAATTTAAAAGTCTATTTCACTGCAATATAACAAAAAAAGAAAAAGAAAATAAGATGAAAAATTAAAATTCAAAGGTCACTAACTAATAATCAGGAAACTTTTCATTCATCACAAAATCCAGATTTTTTTATATGAATTATTATTTATTGGTTTTCAACACCCCGAGGAAAAAAATAAAATAAAATTATATATATATATATATATATATATATATAAAATTAAAAATAAAATAAAACAATTTGATTTAAAATTCTATTATTTCATTGCAACAAAAAATGAATAAATAAAATTAATTTCAAGTTTATAATAAAATGAAAAATGTAAAGATTACTTTTATATTAAATTATAAGGATAATTAATGTATTTTGTCCATAAAATATAATTAAAATAAAATTATACACTTTTGGAATCAGGAAATGTATTCATCACAGAATTCATATTTTTTTTATAATTATTATTATTTATTGCTTTGCAACAAATCCAAAAAAAAAAAAAAAAACAAGGAAAAAATAAAATAAAATAAATAATAAAATAAAACACTTCAATTTAAAGTCTACTATTTCAGTGCAATATAACAAAACAATAAATAAAAAATAAATTAAATTAATTATTTTAAATTTATAATAAAATGAAAAATGAAAATTCAAAAGGTCACTACTATATTAAATTATAAGGATAATTCATGTATTTTTTCCCCATTAAATTTGATTATAATACAATGATACACTTTTAAGGTAGGGAAACTTTTTTTCCAAATCACAGAATCCATGAAAAAAACTGTCACAGCTGCCAAGACTGGAGTAAATTACATATTACCATATTTCTCTCTGGTTTATTATGTCATAATATTACTATTTTTTCTCTGCTTAAATCTTACCAATCCCAAACTTTTGAACAGTAGTGTATATAAAATACATAAAATCTCTACTCAACTAAAAAACACAAATAAGTCCACTCAATCGCTCATCAATTACAATAACACTCCTTTCAACAAGCTGACCGATTAGATGCATCAGTCATGTGCAGGACAAGTTACACCAAAGTTCTTGGCATTAGGGGTTGCAAGCACCACTAATAACCGCATTCACACATTCACACACAGAATCTTAATCCGCCTCAAGACTTTCTCAGAAAGCCTCCATCATTACAACTCCCTTCGTCCCCCACAGATCAGCTTCCCTTTGTACCTTTGTGCCGCAGCTATGACACATTTCAAGTCCTTGCATAATGCTGAAAGTAATCAACTGAGTGTAGCAGGAGGGTGCGGCTTATTTAAGACCCAGCGAAGTGGTGCCGGTGGTGGCCGGCGCAGCAAGAGCGGAATCTCCTCAGGAGAGCTCTCTGACAGTCGAGGACATGATTAGAGCAGGAGCGGGACATGACAGGGAGGGTAATTACGCGCCGCCGCCCGTGGCATCCCTCCCCGGAGAGCCGGAGCGAGACTCCCATCACTCCTCGGAGGAGCTCTGCGATCCCTCTCCTCTCTGACAGCAGGAGGAGACGCAAAATCTAAACGCTGCACAAAAAAAGACAGGCAGCCGGGGTCCCAGCGTGAAACAGTAGCAAAAAGCATTCATTTGAAATCCACAAATGAATTAGCGATAATGCCTGAATGAGAACGGGTCCCGTGGCGCTGGCTTTAATGCTAACTGAATGGCCCGCTGAGGTAAAGGCAGGGTTTTATTAAAAAGGAGGGCATTAGAGATTTATTAAGGATCTGTGCTGCTCTGGCTTTGTTGGTCAGATCTCTCTCTTGGGTAGGTTTGACTTCTAGTCACCACAAACAGGACAAACAGGAAGTGGAGGTTTAACTCAGTTTTTCCGCCTGCTCACGGATTTGCGCAAATTGAGGAGATTGAATCAAAGCAAGCGTGCTCTTGGACGATTTTATCTGGCAAACCACACACAGAGAGGAACTATATGTATGATTGCAAACTTTACGCTAGAGGTTAGACAGAATAGTTTTCAGACTTTGATTCCAAGGACAACATTTCTGTAATATTTAGTTTGTATTAAGGTCGGTGTTGTTTTGGTGTTATTAACATACTATTATATTTTTTAATTTTTGTTAATATTTTGAATTAGATTCTATTTGTGATTAGTGATATGCATTGCTAACTTCATTTTGGACAACTTTAAAGGCGATTTTCCCAATATTTAGATTTTTTTGCACCTTCAGATTTTCAAATAGTTGTATCTCGGCCAAATATTGGCCCATCTTAACAATATCAATTTAAAAAAAAAAGACCCTTTTGACTGGTTTTGTGGTCTAGGGTCACATTTTTTTATTTAATTTTACATTTTTTTATTTTATAATTTTATTATTATTATTTAATTTGTATTAATCTTTTTATTTTGTCTATATAGATTATTTTTAAGCTTTTGTTTTAGTTTTGGTTATTTTAGTACTTCAGTTTAAACAAAATGAAAATGCAATTTGTTAACTAGCTAAAACAAGTGCAGTTTTTGTATTTTTTTTTTCTTTTT